>NC_084732.1:4235400-4260400 GCF_033978785.1 Entelurus aequoreus | reverse complement strand
AAGGAATAAGTGGTCCAAAACAAGGACTGATTGTTTGGACTAAAAACCATCGGATATTTGACACATCAAGATAATGTACTACATACCACATATGCTATATCACAAAAATGCAATACAGTTATTGTTAATTTTGGAAAATAAAACATTATGGAGTCGTTCGATAGAGTTATCAGTAAAAATACTGATCTTTGACCAGGGATACCTTGTAACACATAGCTTGGTCGATCCAGAAAATTCCAGGTATCACTAAAAACCAGTAGAGGTACTTGATATTTTGGAAAGACTGCAAGATTGATTGCTTGCGAAAGTCAAAAATCATGGTTTTGTAAAAAGATGATTAAGTGGTCCAAAGCAAGGACTGCTAGCCTGGACTAGTAACCATTGAATATTTGAAAAATCACGATCTTGGCCTACATATCACAACAATGCAATAGGGTAATTGCTGATTTTGGAAAACAATGCAAAAATGTCAAATATCTATCTGGTAAACACTGGTTTGCTCAAAAGACAAAGGAGTGGTCCAAAACAAGGACTGCTTGTTTGGACTAGGAACCCTCAGATAGTTGACACATCACGATCTTGTACCACATCCCACGTATGCCATATCACAAAAATGCAATACATTAATTGTTGGTTTTACAAAATAAAACAATTACGGAGTGCTTCAAAAGAGTTCTCAGTCGAACAAAAAAAAACTGATCTTTGACCAAGGATACCTTGAAACACAAAGCTTTGTCGATCCACACAATTCCAGGTATCACTAAAAAAATAAGAAAAGGTACTTGATTGTTTGGAGAGACTGCAATAAATTGGTCAATATAAGTTCTACTGCTTGTGAAAGAACAACATGTCAATTATCAATGGAGTAAACACTGGTTTTGTAAAAACACAAAGGCGTGGTCCATAGAAAAGACTGATAGTTTTGACTTGGAACCATCGGATATTTGACACGATAACGATCTTGTACCACATACCACATATGCCATATCACAAAAATGCAATACAGTGATTGTTGGTTTTGGAAAATAAAACATTACGGAGTGGTTCAAAAGAGTTTTCAGTAGAAAAAAAGTGATCCTTAACAAGGGATGTCTTGTAACACATGCAGTAGCTTGGCCAATCCAGAAAATTCCAGGTATCCCTAAAAAATAAGTAGAGATACTTGATATTTTGGAAAGCAAAGACTGCTAGCCTGGACTAGTAACCATCGACCTTGTGCCACATACCACATATGCTATATCACAAAAATGCAATAATGTAATTGTTGGATTTGGAAAACAAAACATTACGGAGTGGTTTAAAAGAGTTCACAGTAAAAAAACTGATATTTGACCAGGGATACCTTGTAACACACAGCTTGGTAAATCCAAAAAATTCCAGGTATCCATAAAAATCAGTAAAGGTACTTGATATTTTGGAAATACTGCAAGAGATTGATCAAAATAAGTTGTATTGTTTGCTAAAGCACAACATGTCAAAAATCATGGTTTTGTAAAATGAGGAATACGTGGTCAACAGGAAGGACTGCTAGTCTGTACTCACTCACTCACTTTAATGTACTACATATCACATATGTCATATCACAAAAATGCAATAAGGTAATTGCTGATTTTTGAAAACAGAGCACTAATGTCAGATATCAATCAGATAAACACTGGTTTTGTAAAAAAAACAAAAAAACAAAGGAGTGGTCTAAAACAAGGACTGCTTGTTTGGACTAGGAACCATCGGATATTTGAGGGCTAACTAGAAAACTGATCGAGATCAATTATTGGGCCAAAAGTGATTAATTTCCTAAAAAAATAATGTTGAGTGTACATTAGATTTGCTAACACAAAATAACAGCTATCACCCCAAAAATGTTGGAAAGACGGAAACAGACTGGTTCCAAAAAGACTGCTAGACTGCTGACAAAAAAACTGAAACAGACACCAAGTTTTGTGTCATGGGCATTAAACAACTGGAGATAAATCTAAAGTTTGCATTCAACTTGCTAAATACACAAAATTCCAGATATCGGCCAAACATGTTGGAAAGAATGAAAGGCACTGGTTGTAAAAGACTGCTAGAGTTCTAACTAGAAAACTGAAAGAGATCAATTCTTGTGCCAAAAGTGATTAAACTCCAAAAAAAAAAAGAGTTGAGTAATCATTCAATTTGCCAAAACAAATTACCAGATATCACCCCCAAAAAATGTTGCAAAGACTCAAACAGGACTGCTAGAGTGCTGACTAGAAAACAGAAAAAGAGTCCAAGTTTTGTGTCACAGGCATTAAACAACTGGAGACAATTTTGGAGTATAAATTCAACTTGCTAAATACACAAAATTCCAGATATCGGCCAAACATGTTGGACAGAATGAAAGACACTGGTTGTAAAGGACTGCTAGAGTTCTAACTAGAAAACTGAGAGACCAATTATTGTGCCAAAAGTGATTAAACTCCCAAAAAAGACTGTTGTGTATACATTCAATTTACCAACACAAAATACCATATATCACCCCAAAAAATGTTGCAAAGACTCAAACAGGACTGCTAGAGTGCTGACTAGAAAACGGAAAAAGAGTCCAAGTTTAATATCACGAGCATTAAACAACTGGAGACGATTCTGTAGTATGTATTCAACTTGCTAAATACACATAGTTCCAGATATCGGACACAAATGTTGGAAATAATGAAAGACAGTGGTTGTAAAGGACTACTAGAGTTCTAACTAGAAAACTGAAATAGATAAATTATTGTGCCAAAAGTGATTAAACTCCTAACAACAACTGTTGAGTATACATTCAATTTGCTAACACAAAATATCAGATATCACCCCAAAAATTGTTGGAAAGACTGAAACAGACGGGGACAAAAATGGCTGCTCGGGTGCTGAATAGAAAACTGAAATAGATCAATTCATGTATCAAATGTGATTAGACTACTAAAACAAAAATGTTGAGTATATATTTAATTTGCTCGGACAAAATATCAGAAATCACCAAAGAAAATGTTGGATAGAATGAATGAGACTGGTACAAAAAGTACTGATAGAGTGCTGACTTGAAAACTGAAACAGAGTCCAAGTTTTTTGTCACAGGCATTAAACAACTGCAGACAATTTTGGTGTATACATTTAAATTGCTAAATCTACAAAATACCAAATATCGGACAAACATTTTGGAAAGAATGGAAGACATTTGGTTCATAAGGACTGCTAGAGTTCTAACTAGAAAACTGAAAGGGATCAATTCTTCCGCCAAAAGTGATGAAAATCCTAAAAGCAAATGTTGAGTCTACATTCAATTTGCTAACACAAAATACCAGATATCACCCCAAATGTTGAAAAGACTGAACCAGACTGGTACAAAAAGGACTGCTAGAGTGCCGACTAGAAAACTGAAACAGACACCAAATCCTGTTTTAAAGTGTTAACACACCTAAACATGTATTTTGGGTACACATTCAAAGTTAATCGGCCACAAAGTAAGTCATTGAAGCGGCTAATGATGAAGTGAACACTACCGACACGGCGGCATGACGACAAAGACACACACCCGAGTCGTGTAACTAAGGAGACTCTCACGAGGAGGACATTTTACCGCAGGGATCGGCGGTCACGTCGGCATGCGTCAGGACTGTTTGTCGCGCCTTATTGCCTCCACTTTACTTCCACCGGGGAGGAAGTCGTTATGGCGCATCCGCCGCTCTCAAGCAGCAGGCTTAGTGGGCCGCAAAAAAGTGACTAATTACCAGCTCGTCACGGCACGGCGAAATTCAAAAAGAACTTAAGAACGCGCTTGACCGGACTTTATTGTCAAACACAGAGCCTGAAACACTTCCAGTCCTTTCTTTTGTCCTATAGTGTACTACCTATGGTAGTCTTGTTTACTTTGTGTAGGATAAAAAACAATCTTTAATTAGTGGAGTCAATGTGATGGCAGCACTACCCAATAACCACTCTTTAACTAGTGGAGTCAATGTGATGGCAGCACTACCCAATAACCGATCTTTAATTAGTGGAGTCAATGTGATGGCAGCACTACCCAATAACCAATAATTAACTAGTAGAGTCAATGTAATGGCAGCACTACCCAATAACCACTCCTTAACTAGCGAAGTCAATGTGATGGCAGCACTACCCAATAACCAATATTTATCTAGTGGAGTCAATGTGATGGCAGTACTACCCAATAACCAATATTTAAATAGAGGAGTCAATGTAATGGCAACACTACCCAATAACCAATATCTAACTAATTGAGTCAACACAATTGCAGCACTACCCAATAACCATTATTTAACAAGCGGAGTCAATGTGATGGCAGCACTACCCAATAACCACTCCTTAACAAGCGGAGTCAATGTGATGGCAGCACTACCTAATAACCAATATCTAACTATTGGAGTCAACGCAATGGCAGCACTACCCAATAACCACTCTTTAACTAGTAGAGTCAATGTGATGGCAGCACTACCCATTAACCAATCTTTATCTAGTGGAGTCAATGTCATGGCAGCACCACCCAATAACCACTCTTTAACTAGTGTAGTCAATGTGATGGCAGCACTACCCAATAACCACTCTTTAATTAGTGGAGTCAATGTCATGGCAGCACTACCCAATAACCACTCTTTAACTAGTGTAGTCAATGTGATGGCAGCACTACCCAATAACCACTCTTTAATTAGTGGAGCAATGTGATAGCAGCACTACCCAATACCCAATCATTAACTAGTGGAGTCGATGTGATGGCAGCACTGCCCAATAACCAATCTTTAACTAGCGGAGTCAATGTGATGGCAGCACTATTCAATAACCACTCTTTAACTAGTGGAGTCAATGTAATGGCAGCACTACCCATTACCCAATCATTAACATATGGAGTCGATGTGATGGCAGCACTACCCAATACCCAATCCTTAATTAGTGGAGTCAATGTGATGGCAGCACTACCCAATAACCAATCATTAACTAGTGGAGTCAATGTGATGTCAGCACTACCCAATAACCACTCTTTAACTAGTGGAGTCAATGTAATGGCAGCACTACCCAATACCCAATCATTAACATATGGAAACAATGTGATGGCAGCACTACCCAATAACCACTCTTTAACTAGTGTAGTCAATGTGATGGCAACACTACCCAATAACCAATCTTTACTTAGTGGAGTCAATGTGATAGCAGCACTACCCAATAACCAATCTTTAACTAGTGCAGTCAATGTGATGACAGCACTACCCAATATCCAATCATTAACTAGTGGAGTGGATGTGATGGCAGCACTACCCAATAACCACTCTTTAACTAGTGGAGTAAATGTGATGGCAGCACTACCCAATAAGCACTATTTAACAAGTGGAGTCAATGTGATGGCAGCACTACCCAATAACCACTCTTTAACTAGTGTAGTCAATGTGATGGCAACACTACCCAATAACCACTCTTTAACTAGTGGAGTCAATGTGAAAGCAGCACTACCCAATACCCAATCATTATCATATGGAGACCATGTGATGGCAGCACTACCCAATAACCACTCTTTAACTAGTGGAGTCAATGTGATGGCAGCACTACCCAATAACCAATATTTAACTAGTGCAGTCAATGTGATGGCAGCACTACCCATTAACCAATCTTTAATTAGTGGAGTCAATATGATGACAGCACTACCCATTAACCAATCTTTAACTACTGGAGTCAATGTGATGGCAGCACTACCCAAAAACCACTCTTTAACTAGTGGAGTCAATGTGATGGCAGCACTACCCAATAACCAATATTTAACTAGTGGAGTCAATGTGATGGCAGCACTACCCAATTAGCACTATTTAACAAGTGGAGTCAATGTGATGGCAGCACTACACAATAACCAACCATTAACTACTGGACTCAATGTGATGGCAGCACTACCCAATAACCAATCATTAACTAGTGGAGTCAATGTGATGGCAGCACTACCCAATACGCACTATTTAACAAGTGGAGTCAATGTGATGGCAGCACTACCCAATAACCACTCTTTAACTAGTGTAGTCAATGTGATGGCAACACTACCCAATAACCAATCTTTACTTATTGGAGTCAATGTGATAGCAGCACTACCCAATAACCAATTTGTAACTAGTGGAGTCAATGTGATGGCAGCACTACCCAATAACCACTCTTTAAATAGTGGAGCAATGTGATAGCAGCACTACCCAATAACCACTCTTTAACTAGTGGAGTCAATGTGAGTGCAGCACTACCCAATAATCAACCTTTAATTAGTGGAGTGGATGTGATGGCAGCACTACCCAATAACCAATCATTAACTAGTGCAGTCAATGTGATGGCAGCACTACCCAATACCCAATCATTAACTAGTGGAGTGGTTGTGATGTCAATAAGCATTATGTAGCCATAAAACAGAAAAGACACTTCAAGTGTGAAATATATTTCATGTTATCTCTCAGTAAGCACAAACATCTTCTCTGTACTTAAAGCCACCCAAGTAGACCTTGTGTGTGTGTGTGTGTGTGTGTGTGTGTGTGTGTGTGTGTGTGTGTGTGTGTGTGTGTGTGTGTGTGTGTGTGTGTGTGTGTGTGTGTGTGTGTGTGTGTGTGTGTGTGTGTGTGTGTGTGTGTGTGTGTGTGTGTGTGTGTGTGTGAGGAGAGAAAAACATTCCTCTTGGACACAAAATGACCCTCTTCAGCCCAAGGTTTGGGAGCTGGCAGTGTTGCATCACGTCTGCACTTCTTAGTCGCTGCCTCCACACGACTCCACAGCCAAGAAGGGAAAGAACAACAAAAAAAAAGAGGCATTGAACCTTGCTAGCATTGCTAGTTATTACAGTCGCAGCAATTAATTGATTTTCCTGCCAGTGCCATCATGCAACGCTATTCCAATTTTATGCCCCGCTACCCTCAAAAGACGGCAACGCCACATCAAATTTATGATGATGTATTTTGTTGCTGTTGTTTTGCGGAGGGGGGGGGGTGGGGGGGACCCTTAAATCAGAGTGGCGGGAAATAACGAGCATAATCACATTCTTCCAATAATTCCAAACATGTTGCCGGATAATTATCATGTCACAAAAGCACGCCGCTAAATATTAAGTGGAGTGTGTTGTTGGAGCGGAACTCTCCGCCGTTGTAATTTGGAGGCGGCACAAAAAAAATGTGACATTCTGGCGTTTGACGTTGATGACACTGAAGCTGTGCCTTCTCTTCCTTTTGTCTTTAAATTACTGCCTGTAGAGAAGCCTCGGGCATAAAATGTGATACTATGAAATGGAAACTACATTAATAAACACATGGTTTAATACGCTAAGATGAAGAACACTAAGTTTGACATTTCTACACAAAAAACACATTTTTCTAACATCGCACTGACATTTTAGAACATATTGCAGAAATATTGATACGTCTAGAAAGCCATGATGTTTGGATTTTTTAAGTTTTTTAAGTTTGATGTCTGATTATACTCGGGTGCTGCGGCTTATATACGTTTTTATTTTTTGTAAAATTTAGTGGGTGTAGCTTATAGTCGGGTGCTGTGGCTTATATACGTTTTTATTTTTTGTAAAATTTAGTGGGTGCAGCTTATAGTCGGGTGCTGTGGCTTATATACGTTTTTTTTTTTTTTTAAATGTAGTGGGTGCAGCTTATAGTCGGGTGCTGTGGCTTATATATGGATTTGTTTTCCTTCTAAAATTCCGCGGGTGCGGCCTATAGCCTATATGACTTATATATGGATTTTTTAAATTTAGTGGGTGCGGTTTATAGTCAGGTGCGGCTTATATATGTTTTTTAAAAAAAAATATTTATTTAATGGGTGCAGGTTAAATATGGATTTTTGAATATATATATTTTTTTAAGTTTAGTGGATGCAGCTTATGGTCGGGTGCTGCGGCTTATATATGGATTTTTTTTTCCTTCTAAAATTTAGCGGGTGCGGCCTATAGCCGGGTGCAACTTATATATGGATTTTTCCTTTGTAAAATTTAGTGGGTGCGGTTTATAGTCGGGTGCAGCTTATACATGTTTTTTTTTGTATTTGTTTATTTAATGGGTGCGGCTTATAGTTGTGTGCTGTGGCTTAAATATGGATTTTTTTAATTATTATTTTTTAAGTTTAGTGGGTGCGGCTTATAGTCGGGTGCGGCTTATATATGTTTTTTTGTATTTGTTTATTTAATGGGTGCGGTTTATAGTTGTGTGCTGTGGCTTAAATATGGATTTTTTTAATTATTATTTTTTAAGTTTAGTGGGTGCGGCTTATAGTCGGGTGCGGCTTATAGTTGGGTGCTGCGGCTTGTATATGGATTTTTTTTCCTTCTAAAATTTAGTGGGTGTGGTTTATAGTCAGGTGCGGCTTATATATGTTTTTTTGTATTTATTTATTTAATGGGTGCGGTTTATAGTCGGGTGATGCGGCTTGAATATGTATGTTTATTTTTTTTTAGTATATAGGGTGTGGCTTATAGTCAGGGGGTGCGGCTTTATATGTTTTTTTTTTTTTTTTGTAAAATTTAGTGGGTGTGGCTTATAGTCGGGTGCTGCGGCTTCTATATGGATTGCTTTTTCCTTCTAAAGTCCCGCGGGTGCGGCCTATAGCCTATATGACTTATATATGGATTTTTTTGCTTTTTAAAATTTAGTGGGTGCGGTTTATAGTCAGGTGCGGCTTATATATGTTTTTTTAAATTATTATTTATTTAATGGGTGCAGTTTATAGTCATGTGCGGCTTACATATGTATTTTTTCCTTTCCTAAATGTAGTGGGTGCGGCTTATAGTCGGGTGCTCCGGCTTAAATATGGATTTTTTTTTCCTTCTAAAATCCCGCGGGTGCGGCTTATAGTCGGGTGCGACTTATATATGGATTTTTTCCTTTCTAGAATTTAGTGGGTGCGGTTTATAGTCGGCTGCGGCTTATATATGTTTTTTTTTTTAAACATTTATTTATTTAATGGGTGCGGTTTATAGTTGTGTGCTGTGGCTTAAAGATGGATTTTTGAAATTATTTGTTTTTAAGTTTAGTGGGTGCGGTTTATAGTCGGGTGCTGCAGCTTATATATGGATTTTTTTTTCTTTGTAAAATTTAGCGGGTGCGGCCTATAGCTGGGTGCGACTTATATATGGATTTCTTTGCTTTTTTTAAATTTGGTGGGTGCGGTTTATAGTCAGGTGCGGCTTATACATGTTTTTTTTTTTTTTAAATGTATTTATTTAATGGGTGCTCCTTGTATATGTTTTTATTTTTTGTAAATTGTAGTGGGTGCGGCTTATAGTCGGGTGCTGCGGCTTCTATATGGATTGTTTTTTCCTTCTAAAATTCCGCGGGTGCGGCCTAAAGCCTATATGACTTATATATGGATTGTTTTTTCCTTCTAAAATTTAGCGGGTGCGGCCTATAGCCTATATGACTTATATATGGATTTTTTTGCTTTTTAAAATTTAGTGGGTGCGGTTTATAGTCAGGTGCGGCTTATATATGTTTTTTTTTTAAAATGTATTTATTTAATGGGTGCGGTTTATAGTCGTGTGCTGTGGCATAAATATGGATTTTTGAAATTATATTTTTTTAAGTTTAGTGGGTGCGGCTTATAGTCGGGTGCTGCGGCTTGTATATGGATGTTTTTTCTCATCATTTTGCAGGTGCGGCCTATAGTGTGACTTATATATGGATTTTTTCCTTTCTAAAATTTAGTGGGTGCGGCTTATAGTCAGGTGCGGCTTATATATGTTTTTTTTGTATTTATTTATTATATGGGTGCGGTTTATAGTCGGGTGCTGCGGCTTGAATATGTATTTTTTTATTTTTTTTAGTTTAGAGGGTGTGGCTTATAGTCGGGGGGTGCGGCTTATATATGTTTTTTTTTGTTTTGTTTTGTAAAATTTAGTGGGTGCGGCTTATAGTCTGGTACTGCAGCTTCTATATGGATTGTTTTTTCCCTTCTAAAATTTAGCTGGTGCGGCCTATAGCCGGGTGCAACTTATATATGGATTTTTTTTCCCTTCTAAAATTTAGCGGGTGCAGCCTATAGTTTGGTGCTGCGGCTTGTATATGGATTTTTTTTTTCCTTTCTAAAATTTAGTGGGTGCGGTTTATAGTCAGGTGCGGCTTGGGACGGTATAGCTCGGTTAGTAGAGTGGCCGTGCCAGCAACTTGAGGGTTGCAGGTTCGATCCCCGCTTCCACCATCTTAGTCACTGCCGTTGTGTCCTTGGGCAAGACACTTATAGTCGGGTGCGGCTTATACATGTTTTTTTGTATTTATTTTTTTAATGGGTGAAGTTTATAGTCGGGTGCTGCGGCTTGAATATGGATTTTTATTTTTTTTAAGTTTAGAGGGTGTGGCTTATAGTCGGGGGTGCGGCTTATATATGTTTTTTTTGTTTTTTTTTTTTGTAAAATTTAGTGGGTGCGGCTTATAGTCGGGTGCTGCGGCTTCTATATGGATTGTTTTTTCCTACTAAAAATCTGCGGGTGCGGCCTATAGCCTACATGACTTATATATGGATTGTTTTGCTTTTTAAAATTTAGTGGGTGCGGTTTATAGTCAGGTGCGGCTTATATATGTTTTTTGTTTTTTTTATATGGGTGCGGTATGCTGTGGCTTTAATATGGATTTTTGAAATTATGTTTTTAAATTCAGTGGGTGCGGCTTAAAGTCGGGTGCTGCAGCTTATATATGGATTGTTTTTTCCTTCTAAAATTCCGCGGGTGCGGCTTATAGCCGGGTGCAACTTATATATGGATTTTTTCCTTTTTAAAGTTTAGTGGGTGCGGTTTATAGTCAGGTGCGGCTTATATATGTTTTTTTATTTTTTATTTTTTTTGTAATGGGTGCGGTTTATAGTCGGGTGCGGCTGACATATGTATTTTTTTCCTTTCCTAAATGTTGTGGGTGCGGCTTACAGTCAGGTGCGGCTTATAAATGGATTTGTTTCCTTTCCGGAATTTTGGTGTGTGCGGCTTATAGACGGGTGTGGCTTGTATGTGATTTGTTTTCTTTCTAGAATTTAGTGGGTGTGGCTTATATGTGGATATTATTCTTTCTAAAGTTTAGTGGGTGCAACTTATATTTGAGTGCGGCTTATATGTGGATTTTATTCTTTCTAAAGTTTAGTGGGTGCAGCTTATAGTCAGGTGCGGCTTATATATGGATTTAGTGGGTGTGGCTTTTATGTGGATTTTATTCTTTCTAAATTTTAGTGGGTGCAACTTATATTTCAGTGCGGCTTATATGTGGATTTTATTTGATTTTTTTTCTGAAATTCAATCAATCAATCAAAGTTGACTTATATAGCCCTAAATCACGAATGTCTCAAAGGGCTGCACAAGCCACAAAAACATACATTTAGCGCTCTATAGTCCGGAAGATATAATATTTTGATTAGTGCCTTTCATGTTGAGATGTTTGCTCTCCGTCGTCAGAAAGTTTCTGAATTTGTCGTTCGAAAAGATTTTGGAAAAGTGTGATTTTCTCAAAAAAGTAAAATTCCAACTTTTTTTTACATAACGACTTATTATTTGACCTTTTCTCTTTGAACCGCCAAAATAAACCCCCCGAGTTATTTATGTAGTCGTTCCTTTGCTTTGAAATGTCACATTATTATTATCATTATTATTGTTATTATTGTTTGGCTTCCTGCTTGTGATCCGGTGAGGAAGTAAGTTGCATCTCCACCCGGCTGCTGCAGGTGGTGTCGGGATATTTTCCACGTGTGAATAATCCTCATTAAATCCACATCTGAGTTTAATGTCGGCCACACCAGAAGTCGGGCTGCGGCTCGCCTGGGGTTCCAACCACGGGGTAAAAAGGTGCGGCTGACGCGGGGAGCCTTCCGTGGCGTCCTGGCGGCCGGGAAGTCCCACACGGAGACGGGCGGGGTCCCGGGGGGGGGGGGGGGACACGCCAGCCAATCTCCTACCTGCGAACAGCTGCGGCCGCCATCTGTCACCGGCGCAGCACCGCCGCCGCCCACAGGGGGCGCCGCGATCACGTTCGGCCTCATTTTTTGTGAATATCTGCCTGCTACTGCACCGTCAGCACGTTTTGTATCACAGCAATAAATGATCTCAATTAGCACCGCCTCCTAATTGGAGTCCAGAAGTTGGACACATCTTTGTGGTTAATGGTGCACACCCACGCCTGACTTACATCTTTCCTCGCCGTCGTCTTGGGATGGCCAACAGATGGCGAGGACAAAAAAAAAAAAAAGTCCCTTTTACTGAGTGGCTGAGTGCTGACACACACGTGCACTCGTGTAACCTTCACTCGCGCTCACTGCAACACCATCACTGCTACACCATCACTGCTACACCATCACTGCAACACCATCACTGCTACACCATCACTGCAACACCATCACTGCAACACCATCACTGCTACACCATCACTGCAACACCATCACTGCAACACCATCACTGCTACACCATCACTACAACACCATCACTGCTACACCATCACTGCAACACCATCACTGCAACACCATCACTGCTACACCATCACTGCAACACCATCACTGCAACACCATCACTGCAACACCATCACTGCTACACCATCACTGCAACACCATCACTGCTACACCATCATTGCAACACCATCACTGCTACACCATCACTGCAACACCATCACTGCTACACCATCACTGCTACACCATCACTGCAACACCATCACTGCTACACCATCACTGCTACACCATCACTGCAACACCATCACTGCTACACCATCACTGCTACACCGTCACTGCTACACCATCACTGCAACACCATCACTGCAACACCATCACTGCAACACCATCACTGCTACACCATCATTGCAACACCATCACTGCTACACCATCACTGCAACACCATCACTGCTACACCATCACTGCTACACCATCACTGCAACACCATCACTGCTACACCATCACTGCTACACCATCACTGCAACACCATCAAGTTGGTTAACATCCTCCCGGAATAAACATCAACCTTTTAGGACATTTTTTCAAGGGCTCTCCTCTTTATTCAAAGTGGCCCTACACGTCATTTAATGTGGCCTGCCAACCCATTGAATCTGGCCCACCACATCATTTTATGTGCCCTGCCACTTGATTTTATTGTAGCCTGCTACTTCACTTTAAATCGGCCTGCCACTGCATTTACTGTGGCCTACCACACAATTTAATAGTTTGCCACAAAATTTAAAATAGCCTGCCACATCATTTAAACTGCCCAACCATATAATTTTGTTTGGCCCGCCGCATTTAAGCCAGCCAGTTCACTTAATGCGGCCTGCCACATAATTTAAAGAGGCCTGCCACATCATTTAAAGTGGACCGCCACGTCATTTAAACTGGACAACCATATCATTTATGCGGCCCGCCACATCATAGCCAGCCATTTCACTTAAAGTGGCCTGCCACATAATTTACATGGCCCGCTACTTCATTTAAGGTGACCTGCCACATAATTAAAGTGGACCGCCACATCATTTAAACTGGCCAACCATATCATTTTATGTGGCCCGCCACATTATAGCCAGCCACTTCACTTAAATTGGCCCGCCACATCATTTAAATTGGCCCGCCACATCATTTAAACTGGACAACTATATGTGGCCCGCCACATCATAGCCAGTCATTTCACTTAAAGTGGCCTGCCACGTCATTTAAAAAAGCCTGCCAAATAATTTAATTTGGCCTGTCACTTCATTTAAAGTGGCCCGCCACATCATTTAAACTGGACAACCATATAATTTATGTGGCCCGCCACATCATAGCCAGCCATTCCACTTAATGTGGCCTGCCACATAATTTAATTTGGCCAGCCACCTCATTTAAATGGCCCGCTACTTCATATAAGGTGGCCAACCATATAATTGTATGCCCGCCACATCATAACCAGCCACAGCACTTAATGTGGCCTGCCACATAATTTAAATTGGCCCGCCACTTCATTTACATGGCCTGCCACTTCATTTACATGGCCCGCCACTTCATCTAAGGTGGCCCGCCACATCATTTAAACTGGACAACCATATCATTTATGTGGCCCGCCACATCATAGCCAGCCATTCCACTTAATGTGGCCTGCCACTTAATTTAATTCGGCCAGCCACATCATTTACATGGCTCGCTACTTCATCTAAGGTGGCCAACCATATCATTTTATGCCCGCCACATCATAACCAGCCACAGCACTTAATGTGGCCTGCCACTTCATTTCATTCGGCCTGCCACTTCATTTATATGGCCTGCAACTTCATTTACATGGCCCGCCACTTCATCTAAGGTGGCCCGCCAAATCATTTAAACTGGACAACCATATAATTTATGTGGCCTGCCACATCATTAATGTAGTGAAGTGAAGTGTGAAGTGAATTACATTTATATAGCGCTTTTTCTCAAGTGACTCAAAGCGCTTTACATTGTGAAACCCAATATCTAAGTTACATTTTAAACCAGTGTGGGTGGCACTGGGAGCAGGTGGGTAAAGTGTCTTGCCCAAGGACACAACGGCAGTGACTAGGATGGCGGAAGCGGGGATCGAACCTGCAACCCTCAAGTTGCTGGCACGGCCGCTCTGCCAACCGAGCTATACCGTCCCAATGTAACTTGCCACTACATTTAAACCTACCCACCACAACATTTTTACGTGGTCCGCCACATCATTGCCTGTCCGCCACATCATTGCCTGCCACTTCATTTAAGATAGCCCACCACTACATTTTATGTGGCCCACCAAATCATAGCCTGCCACATCATTTAAAGTACATACTTTTACAAACTATTCGTTCTATGAACCATGTTCAAGAACCAATTAAGTTCACAAATTGAGGTTTCACTGAAGTTGTAAATTAGTTGTTTTTTTTCGCCGACATGGATGAAAGGATTACAACCAATTATTCATGTTTACATTGTTTCTTACGGTGAGCTCTGCTTCACTATACAAACTTTTCGATCTATGAACCATGTTCAAGAAACAATTAAGTTCATAAATCCAGGTTTCACTGATGTTGTGAATGGGTTTGTTTTCGCTGACGTGGATGAAAGAATTACAACCAATTATTCATGTTTACATTGTTTCTTACAGGGAGCTCTGCTTCACTATACAAACTTTTCGATCTATGAACCATGTTCAAGAAACAATTAAGTTCATAAATCCAGGTTTCACTGATGTTGTGAATGGGTTTGTTTTCGCTGACGTGGATGAAAGAATTACAACCAATTATTCATGTTTACATTGTTTCTTACGAGGAGCTCTGCTTCACTATACAAACTTTTCGATCTATGAACCATGTTCAAGAACCAATTAAGTTCATAAATCCAGGTTTCGCTGAAATTGTGAATGAGTTTGTTTTCGCTGATGTGGATGAAAGGATTACAACCGATTATTCATGTTTACATTGTTTCTTACGAGGAGCTCTGCTTCACTATACACACTTATTGATCTATGAACCATGTTCAAGAAACAATCGAGTTCATAAATCAAGGTTTCAATGAACTAATACATGTTTTTTCTTTTCGCCGACGTGGATGAAAGGATAGCAACCAATTATTCATGTTTACATTGTTTCAGCCTTCCTGGTAAGGTCTATTCAGGTGTACTGGAGAGGAGGCTACGCCAGATAGTCAAACCTCGGATTCAGGAGGAACAGTGTGGTTTTCGTCCTGGTCGTGGAACTGCGGACCAGCTCTATACTCTCGGCAGGGTTCTTGAGGGTGCATGGGAGTTTGCCCAACCAGTCTACATGTGCTTTGTGGACTTGGAGAAGGCATTCGACCGTGTCCCTCTGGAAGTCCTGTGGTGAGTGCTCAGAGAGTATGGGGTATCGGACTGTCTGATTGTGGCGGTCCGCTCCCTGTATGATCAGTGTCAGAGCTTGGTCCGCATTGCCGGCAGTAAATCGGACACGTTTCCAGTGAGGGTTGGACTGCCCTTTGTCACCAATTCTGTTCATAACTTTTAAAGACAGAATTTCTAGGCGCAGTCAAGGCGTTGAGGGGATTTGGTTTGGTGGCTGCAGGATTAGGTCTCTGTTTTTTGCAGATGATGTGGTCCTGATGGCTTCATCTGACCAGGATCTTCAGCTCTCACTGGATCGGTTCGCAGCCGAGTGTGAAGCGACTGGGATGAGAATCAGCACCTCCAAGTCCGAGTCCATTGTTCTCGCCCGGAAAATGGTGGAGTGCCATCTCCACCCCTTTCCACCACTTGGGGAGGAGACCAAGCCCCAAGTGGAGGAGTTCAAGTGCCTCGGAGTCTTGTTCACGAGTGAGGGAAGAGTGGATCGTGAGATCGACAGGCGGATCGGTGCGGCATCTTCAGTAATGCGGACGCTGTATCGATTCGTTGTGGTGAAGAAGGCGCTAAGCCGGGAGGAAAAGTTCTCAATTTACTGGTCGATCTACGTTCCCATTCTCACCTATGGTCATGAGCTTTGGGTTATGACCAAAAGGACAAGATCACGGGTACAAGCGGCCCAAATGAGTTTCCTCCGCCGGGTGGCGGTGCTCTCCCTTAGAGATAGGGTGAGAAGCTCTGCCATCCGGGGGGGGAGCTCAAAGTAAAGCCGCTGCTCCTCCTCATGGAGAGGAGCCAGGTGAGGTGGTTCGGGCATCTGGTCAGGATGCCACGGCACGTCCGACTGGTAAGAGGCCACGGGGAAGACCCAGGACACGTTGGGGAGACTATGTCTCCCGGCTGGCTTGGGAACGCCTCGGGATCCCTCGAAAAGAGCTGGACGAAGTGGCTGGGGAGAGGGAAGTCTGGGCTTCCCTGCAACCCGACCTTGGATAAGCGGAAGAAGATGGATGGATGGATGGATGCATGGATACATTGTTTCTTACAGGGAGCTCTGCTTCACTGTAAAAACTTTACGATTTATGAACAATGTTCAAGAACCAATTAAGATCCATCATCGAGGTTTCGCTGAAGTTGTGAATAGTTTTTTTTTCCGGCAACATGGATGAAAGGATTACAACCCAGTATTCATATTTACATTGTTTCTTACGGGGAGCTCTGCTTCAGTATACAAACTTTTCGATTTATAAACCATGTTCAAGACGTGGATGCAAGGATTAGCAACTTGGACATGATCGGACTTACTTTAGCCGCGCTAGCTAGCCACCAATCAGGACGCTACATTATATTACGCGGTTTGTAGCTCCCAGTTTAGCTAGGTGGCGTTACCTTCGTGCATTATTACGATTGGGCAATTTAACTAAAATGTACATAATTGATATTGTTGATGTTGTACAATCCTACTGGTGTGCGTCTACTCTAGCACCACCTTCAGTCCATCACGGTTACTGCAGACGTCCACATAGTCGTCGTTCCCCCCCCCCTCCCCGCCCCCCCCTCCCCTTGCCTCTAATGACATTTAGCTTTCTTGTCCGTCTCTATTATGAATGTCCCCCGTGAAGACGTGTCTTTGATTAGATTGCCGTCCGCCAGGGGACGCAGTAACATTACTTACCTTAATGAGTCGCCGCTAATTGTAATGAATTACTCTGGTGTTTGATGCATTAGCTCGCAAACATTCTCTTTGAGTCCCCCGTCCACCGCCGCGGGATCGACTATGTTTTTTTTTTTGTGTGTTTTGTTTTCCGCAGCGTTTAAAAGGGAATAATGTTTCACACGTCGGCGGTGTTCTGGCAGTCACACGTTGTTCTGGAAAGACAAACAACCAGGCTGGTTGTCCTCGTGGACATTGTTGACGCTCCAAATTGCTGCACCAGCAGTGTTCTCTCCATAATTATCTGAGTGGCGCACATGCAGATAGCAAAACTCTGCTCGGGGAAAGATAATGCTCAGTTCTGATGGACGAGGCATAGTATATATTCAACAGTATCGCTGCATTTTTATTTTTTTTAGTGTAACGTCTGAATTTGCGACAGCTTTTTCAGAAAAGGTTTTGTTGCAGACTTACGTGCAAATTAAATGTTAATTTTTAACAATTCTTAATCGATTCAAAACATTTAAAAAACTTTTTTTTTTAATTTTTATATAATTTTTTATTTTATTTTTTTTCAATCTTTTCTGACCAGCCACTCAGGCAAATCATATTTTGGATATAGAGGGTAGATGCCCATATCTGCTGTACTTTAGAAAAGAGACGTGTTGCGTACTTCTCTTGTTGCCTTATTTGTATTTGACTTTAGTAAATGTTTGGGTAGAATCTTATTTAACAAAACCTGTTTTATTTTCAGTGATATAGAAATGTATCAGAGCTGTTTTTACACTTTATGGAGGAATGTAGTTAATCATAGAACTGGCACTCAATGCTATTAAAGTTAAAGCTAAAGTACCATTGATTTTCACACACACACTAGGTGTCTAAAAAGGGAGTGATTTTAAAGACTAGAGTATATAAATGAGTTTTAAGATGGGACTTAAATGCTTCTACTGAGGTAGTATCTCTGTTACCCTCATTTGACACCAAAGCCCCTTTTCCGGGAACCTTACTTCACTATGTGCGTCCAACTGCAGGACCTGTGGCCCAATTGAAGTTTTTGGATTTCGGACCACCTTCACACGGAGCACATTAAAGTTAAAGTACCAATGATTGTCACACACACACTAGGTGTGGTGAAATTTGTCCTCCGCATTTGACCCATCCCCTTGTGCACCCCCTGGGAGGTGAGGGGAGCAGTGGTGCCGTGCCCGGGAATCATTTTTGGTGATTTAACTCCCAAATTCAACCCTCGATGCTGAGGAATGGGTCCCATTTTTATAGTCTTTGGTATGACTCGGCCGGGGTTTGAACTCACGACCTACCGATCTCTGAGCGGACACTCTTACCACATGGCCACTGAGTATGTGGCCTAGTGGTTAGAGCCATTAAAGAACGCTTGATTTTGAATCAAGAATCGTTTCAAATTGAGAATCGATTCTGATTTGAATCATTACCCCCAAGTATCGAATCAAATATGCGTTCAGGAAAAAAAATACACGCCACACACAAACGTACCCGCATGCCATGCCTTCAACGCCTCACCCCACGTGGTATGACGGAAAACGGAGCAGCGCCCCTAGTGGCTGGCAGCTTTGGGCCACTCTTTGTGCATCAGTCGGTGACGTCCCTGCGCTGCTGACTTGTTTCCATTAAAGATGATCCCCTGCTGGTCTCCCAATGGACTGGACTTTCACATGAAGTCGAAACCCGGGATGGACCACTCCTTATGCATCAGTCGGTGACGTCTCTGTGCTCCGACGTGTCTACATGCAAGAGGGGCTTTGGTGTCAAACGAGGGTAACAGTTAGAGATGCTAAGTCCCACCTTAAAACTCATCTATATACTCTAGCCTTTAAATACACCCCCCTTTTTAGACCAGTTGATCTGCTGTCCCTCTTTTCTGTGACCACGGATCAGCCTCCCCGAATGAACCGCTAGCTGTTCCAAGTCGGAACCCAAGATGGACCACTCCTTGTGCATCAGTCGGTGACGTCCCTGCGCTGCTGACTTGTTTCCATTAAAGATGATCCACTGCTGGTCTCCCAATGGACTGGACTTTCACATGAAGTCGGGACCCGGGGTGGACTACTCCTTATGCATCAGTCGGTGACGTCTCTGTGCCCCGACGTGTCTACATGCAAGAGGGGCTTTGGTGTCAAACGAGGGTAACAGTTAGAGATGCTAAGTCCCACCTTAAAACTCATCTATATACTCTAGCCTTTAAATACACCCCACTTTTAGACCAGTTGATCTGCTGTCCCTCTTTTCTGGGACCACGGATCAGCCTCCACGGAGGACGCGCTAGTTGTTCCAAGTCGGAACCTAGGATGGACCACTCCTTGTGCATCAGTCGGTGACGTCCCTACGCTGCTGACTTGTTTCCATTAAAGATGATCCTCTGCTGGTCTCCCAATGGACTGGACTTTCACATGAAGTCGGGACCCGGGGTGGACTACTCTTTATGCATCAGTCGGTGACATCTCTGCCCCCCGACGTGTCTACATGCAAGAGGGGCTTTGGTGTCAAACGAGGGTAACAGTTAGAGATGCTAAGTCCCACCTTAAAACTCATCTATATACTCTAGCCTTTAAATACACCCCCCCCTTTTAGACCAGTTGATCTGCTGTCTCTCTTTTCTGCGACCACGGATCAGCCTCCACGGAGGACGCGCTAGTTGTTCCAAGTCGGAACCCAGGATGGACCACTCCTTGCGCATCAGTCGGGGACGTCCCTACGCTGCTGACTTGTTTCCATTCAAGATGATCCACTGCTGGTCTCCCAATGGACTGGACTTTCACATGAAGTCGGGACCCGGGGTGGACTACTCTTTATGCATCAGTCGGTGACGTCTACATTCAAAATTATCCCTAGCTGGTCTCCCAATGGACTGGGCTTTCACATGAAGTCGGGACCCGGGGTGACCATCATTCGGTGACATCTCTGCGCCCGATCCCCTGCTGGTCTCCCAATGGGCTGGACTTTCACATGAAGTCGGCACCCGGGGTGACCATCAGTCGGTGACGTATCTGCGTTCTCGATCCCCTGCTGGTCTCCCAATGGGACTTTCACATGAAGTCGGGACCCGGTATTGACCACTCCTTATGCATCAGTCGGTGACGTCTCTGCGCCCCGACTTGTCTCCATTCAAAATGATCCTCAGCTGGTCTCACAATGGACTGGACTTTCACATGAAGTCAGGACTTGGGGTGACCATTAGTTGGTGACGTCTCTGCGCCCCGATCTCCTGCAGGTCTCCCAATGGACTGGACTTTCACATGAAGTCGGGACCCGGGATGGACCACTACTTATGCATCAGTCGGTGACGTCTCTGCGCCCCATGCAAGAGGATCCCCTGCTGGTCCCACTATGGACTGGACTCTCACACTATTAACCGTATCTACTCGGCACCCGGGTGGGAGCGTCCCTACATCTGCGGTTACTTCCAAGGTTTCTCGTTGTTCCCATTGGGTTGAGTTTTTTCTTGCCCTTATGTGGGATCTGAGCCGAGGATGTCGTTGTGGTTTCTGCAGCCCTTTGAGACATTTGTGATTAAGGACTTTGATTGATTGATTGATAACTGTGTCCTTTGTGAACGACTCTCTCCATGAGACACGTGGACGTTGACGCGTGTTAGAAGTCGGAGGCTCCACGCGGTGATCCTGGACACTGACTGGTCTAGATGTTTTAACACAATAAACAGAGCTGGTCCGTGTTGGTCTGCAGGGTCCATAAATCTCCCGCCCAGCTCTGCTCCAGAGCGCACACATGATGGGAGATAAACGAACAGAGTCGGCCAGGCGGGCGCTTCTTCCGTTGCTAAAACAGCGGAACCCGTCGAGGTTGTCAGGCCGTGTCTTTTAAAACATCTCCGCCACGTCTCAATCTCGCCGTTGTTCTGGTGTTTGTGTGTTGCGCTTCGCCGCGGGACGCCTGACAGCGTTGTCTCCTCTTATTGCCTCCGAGGGCCGCGCGTTACGGCGGCGCGCACGCTAACCCGCCTGAACCGGGCTGTCAGTCAGGGGAAGTGGCTCTTTGGAGAGCTGTCACTTTGGATGCAGCTGCTTCACGTTGGCTTCCGACTCGTCAGGAAGGCAGTCAGCCGTCGCCGGGCTGCCGTCTGAGGGATGCGGCGCGTGTTTACTGTGGGATTGAAAGCTTTTGCTTCATTGCCTTGTTAATTAGACCGGCACTTTTGCTTTGTGGGGACCGAGGTCCAATAGGGAGGACGTTCACTGGGACTGAAGGTGGCCATTTTTTGTTTTGAGATGTTTCTACTTTTAATGCAACTCTTTAAATAACACATTGAGTTCAAATGAATAGTGAAAGCCAACTTATTGTTGAATTGGATCATAAAACCTAAACGTTTGCCTTAAGACACACTAAGCTTGCCAGCCCAAAATGTATTTTATGATAATATGACATATACCAATATTTATTCATCTATTTTTATTATACACACACACACACACATATATATATATATATATATATATATATATATATATATATATATATATATATATATATATATGTATGTATATATATATGTTTATATATATATATATATATATATATATATATATATATATATATATATATACAAATAGATTAATGCATATTGGCATGTGTCATATTACTATAAATTACATTTATATTATATTACATTATATATATATATATATATATATATATATATATATATATATATATATATATATATATATATATATATATATATATATATATATATATATATATATATATATATATATATATATATATATATATACACATACATACATATATATATATATATATATATATATATATATATATATATATATATATATATATATATATATATATATATATATATATATATATATATATATATATACAAATAGATTAATGCGTATTGGCATGTGTCATATTACTATAAATTACATTTAAAAAAACATTTTATAGTATACTGTTTATGTTTTATTTTAGATGTTTTCAATATATTGATAATAATACAATTATAACAACAACAACACTACCAATATTAATACACATATGTATTTTCATTTATAATAATACCAATACATACTATTTGTATAGATATTATTATTTTGCTAAAACACCAGGTGATAATAATGATCATTAATATTGTTATCATTTTATTTGTATTATTCAGCATCTAATTTAGATAATACATGTCAGGTATTCATTTAAAATTGTTGTTTTGGTTTATTTTGTGTGTACAACTGATTTGTACTTTTATTATTAAAATTATTTGTTTTTCTTTTACATGTTAACTATTTGTACTATAACGCATTATTTTTTCTTATGTATTCACTATTTTCATCTATTTTTGGGGGGTTTATTTTTTATGTACAGTGAAAATGTTATTGCATTGTTCGTAGTTCTTATTATTTTAGTTTTATTATATATTTTATTCATCCTGTTTTACATGTATGTTTTATATTTGTATTAGGGCCAGCAAAGCCTTCTAACATAATTTATGTTCATAGATTAACAAAAAGTTAATTTGAATCTACTTCCCATAAATTATTCATCATATTCCCTTCCTGTCCTATTAGGCTCCAGTGTTGCTTGTTTTTAACTTAGAGCTTTAATCCAAGCAGAATTCAGCGAGCTTTTTGCCAGCGCTGTCAGAATTCTGCCGCATAGACAGTTGATAGACATTTGTGATAGCCAATCAGATCACGCGTCGTTGACAGTAGCCCATCTAGGTAGGCTTACGCTCAACGGGACTGCGATTGGATTCTCACTTGTCACTCCCAAGTGAGAATCCAATCACAAGTTGTAAATTGCAAAAAGCAGAGAAATCTTCCGTTCTCACTTTTTTAACTCGCAAAGAAAAAGTTCAAATATTTAATTTATTTATTTTTCCACATTTAATAAGTTCTTTACAATTATTTTAACTTCGACAGTACCATATTAGGTATGTTTTAAATGCTGATGCGGGTTCATTGATTTTTAAATGTGCCAAAATATAGCCTGTTTTGTACACTGTTGAGGTGGATCAATACCCAGTAGTGCACAAGTGTGTTTCTGTATAGTATTTCTCCAGCCGTGGTCATGTGGTGACGTAAATTATTGTATTTTGAGGGGTATTTTTTAAAGTCGGACTAAGTAGGACATCACTGAAGGCCTAGGTGGGAAACACACAGCCCGCCACTGCTATATTCATATCTTTTGTTGGGGTTCATTTTGTATGTGCAGTGGAATTTTACAATTCATATTATTTTTTATTTGTTTTGTTACATATTTAATTATCTCTAATATTATACATGTTTTTTTATATACGTATTTATTACATTTAAATATTTTTTGTTGGTCATTGTTTTCTATGGAGAGTATCATTTTAATAGTAATACCTAACTTAACAAACAAAAATAAATACATAATTTAAAAAAAACAAAACAAATGCTGGATTTTTTTGCCTTAGAATGCTCATTATGTCACTGGTTGGTTGAGTTTATTAAATAACTCGATGAGGCAATACCTGAAGGAACAATGCTGAAGTAAAAGTGAAACGCTGAATGAATGTAGTATGAATGTAAGAATAGCTCGAATGTTGGAATGGTTTGAATTTTGAAAAGTTTGAATTTCCAGGAAAAACGTAATTTGGTTTAGAACTTTGGAAAGCATTAGTTTGAATGTCCAGTTTGAGTGGAATGTGGGAATTGTGCAACCTGGAAACATGTCCTATTCATTTCAATGGGAACTTCCTGGAAATGTGGTAATTTTGGGAAAAGTGGGATTTTTTTGGAAAATTATTAGTAGCATGAATGAGCTGAATTGGTTGGTGTTGGAATTGTTTAAATTGGGCAAGAAATGTTGAAGTAGTAAATGGTATTAGGGAATTTGGGGAAAATCGGGAATTTTTTTTTTTAAATGGTAAAAAACTTGAATGTTCTAAATTAGTTGAAATGGTCGGTGTTAGAATTTTTCAAATCGATCGAGAAAGGTTAAAGTAGTAACATGTTGAATTGAGAAATGGTATTACGGAATTCCTGGAATTTCGGGAAAACCGAGAAATTTTCCAGTTAAAAAAAATAAAACCTCTGGTTTTTTTGTCCTGATTCAGAGGAATGTGTTGATGGTAGAATGGTTGAAGTGGGTTGAAAAATGTGGTAGGAGTAGTCGCCAGAAAAAAGGGTGAATTCCTGAAAATCCTGGAATTTTTTTAACTTGGAAAAAGGGTGGTTTGAATTTCCTGAAGGGTGGAATGTGTTGAAGTTAGAATGGTTTGAATCTGTTGAAAACTGTGGAAAAAGTGGAAATCTGAAAAATGTGAAATCTGAAAAATGGCCAATTTATTTTTAAATGGTAAAAATGTCCCGGAAAACCGGGAATTCTGGGAAATCTGGGAAAGCCCGCGATTCCCGATTAGGCTGAACAGTTTGAAGTTGGAACAGTTTGCATCGGATGAAAAATGTGGAAGGTAGAGAGTGCCAAAATCTGGAGAAGAAGAAGAAGAAGAAAAAAAAAATGAAGAAAAAAAAGAAAAAGAAAGAAAAAAAGAAAGAAAAAAAGAAAAAAGAAAGAAAAAAAAGAAGAAAAAGAAGAAG
>NC_084732.1:4200400-4230400 GCF_033978785.1 Entelurus aequoreus | reverse complement strand
TAGAAAGGACAAACGGGACAGGACAAAAAAAAAAGGAGATTGTTCCAGTGGCCTCACAAAAGTTTGTTTCTAGAAGGACTTACAGTACTGAAACAAAAAGGCAGAAATCTATGAGTGGCAATTATCGGAATGTAAGAATTGTGTCTGTAAACCGGAGTGGGGCGGCAACAGGAAGGTTGTATGTTCCGCCACCAGGGGGTTTTAGGAGCAATAGGTAGAATAGGACGTCAGCCGGGAGACATAGTCTTCCCAACGTGTCCTGGGTCTTCCCCGTGGCCTCCTACCGCTCGGACGTGCCCTAAACACCTCCCAAGTGAGGCGTTTGGGTGGCATCCTGATCAAATGCCCAAACCACCTCATCTGGCTCCTCTCCATGTGGAGGAGCAGTGGCTTTACTTTGAGCTCCCCCCGGATGGCAGAGCTTCTCACCCTATCTGTAAGGGAGAGACCCGCCACCCGGCGGAGGAAACTCATTTCGGCCGCTTGTACCCGTGATCTTGTCCTTTCGGTCATAACCCAGAGCTCATGACCATAGGTGAGGATGGGAACGTAGATCGACCGGTAAATTGAGAGCTTTGCCTTCCGGCTCAGCTCCTTCTTCACCACAACGGATCGATACAGCGTCCGCATTACTGAAGACGCCGCACCGTCGATCTCACGATCCACTCTTCCCTCACTGGTGAACAAGACTCCGAGGTACTTGAACTCCTCCACTCGGGGCAGGTTCTCCTCCCCAACCCGGAGATGGCATTCCACTCTTTTCCGGGCGAGAACCATGGACTCGGACTTGGAGGTGCTGATTCTCATCCCAGTCGCATCTTATACATACAGCAATGTTAATATTTACTTACATGTCCCTTGGCAAGTTTCACTGCAATAAGGCGCTTCTGGTAGCCATCCATTTTTGACCACTCCTGTCATGATCCGTGGCCCGTATCATGCTTTGTTTAGTTATGTTCTGTTAGGTTTGGACTCCTTTAGTTCCTGTTTTGTGCACTGTCAGAAAAATTGTATGTAAATTATCAAAAAACTTGCCGTTCTGAGTTCCAGTGAACAGATGAGGCTGTCTTTGTTCCACCAAGTCAAAGGCTTGGAAAATTCCACTGTGTACGATGAGAGGAGACGGGAGGGGTTATCTGTTGTCATCGAAGACCCGCTCAAGCCGAATCAAGGACGAGCCCAAGCCCGAGGCATCTTCTGCTTTTGTCTTCAATGTGACCAAAAACAAGAACTGTTTACATACCCCCCCATTCCTGTTGAGACATGTGTTGTTGTGTAAACATTGAATATCTAAATAAAGGAGGAGACGTAAACCTTTTTCGTCAGAGCGTGCTAAGACACCGTAGGCGGTTACAGGTCGACGGCGTCTCTCCTCAATTGAGTCCAAATGTAATTCTGTCTCTGTTTGATTCTTTGCTTTCTTGTCTTGTTTAATAGATGTCATCAGTGTTTGAACCTGACATGCACCTCTGGGTTGGTTTTGGTTTCCACTGGGATTATTGGGTTCACCTGCCTCTGGTTAGCGGTCGGTACGCTCACCTGCTGTCGACCACTAATCAGAGAGCTATTTATTCTCGTTGCTCACCACACTCGGTCTGGCTTCATTGTTTGCTATACGCAACATGTTACGTTCTTGTTTCCTAGTCTATGATTCCTGTGCTAGTTGGTTACCTTAGCTTCCCCTGCGATCGGCACATTTTCCTTTTGCTTGTTTTCTGTTTTAGGTATGATTTATGATAAATAAATCATCTCCTCTTGACAAAATTGGTGCAGTTCAGCTAAATGTGTTGGTTTTCTGACATGGACTTGTTTCTTCAGCATTGTCCACACGTTTAAGTCAGGACTTTGGGAAGGCCATTCTAAAACCTTCATTCTAGCCTGATTTAGCCATTCCTTTACCACTTTTGAGGTGTGTTTGGGGTCATTGTCCTGTTGGAACACCCAACTGCGCCCAAGACCCAACCTGATGATTTTAGCTTGTCCTGAAGAATTTGGAGGTAATCCTCCTTTGTCATTGTACTATTTACTTAAAAAAAAAAAATAATAATAATAATAATAAAATAAAATAAAAAAATAAAAATAAAAAATAAAAAATAAAAAATAAAAAATAAAAAATAAAAAATAAAAAATAAAAAATAAAAAATAAAAAATAAAAAATAAAAAATAAAAAATAAAAAATAAAAAATAAAAAATAAAAAATAAAATAAAAAATAAAAAATAAAAAATAAAAAATAAAAATAAAAAATAAAAAATAAAAAATAAAAAATAAAAAATGAAAAATAAAAAATAAAAAATAAAAAATAAAAAATAAAAAATAAATAAAAAATAAAAAATAAATAAATAAAAATAAAATAATAAATAAAAATAAAAATAAAAAGTTACAGTTCCATTGGCAGCAAAACAGGCCCAGAGCATAATACTACCACCACCATGCTTGACGGTGGGCATGGTGTTCCTGGCATTAAAGGCCTCACCTTTTCTATCAAGCAAAACACAACAAAACCTTAACAAACAGCAAAATATGAATGCAAAGTGTAATAAACACCTAAAATATGATATATTATCACTTTTTTGCAGACATTTGTTGTAAAAATGTGTTGTTTCTGACACACGTTTCGAGCTAGATGCTCTGAAAACGAACCCCGGCCACTCTGGTCTGAGCTGCTGTGATGTAGATTACCGTAAAAAACTCCTATAACACTCAAAAGCGCAGAAATCAACCATTTTTTTATGAATTTTGACATCACATGGACAAAGATAAGACATTCTGTAGGAAAGTTCTGTGGTCAAATGAAACAAAAAATGAGCTGTTTGGCCACAATACCTAGTAATATGTTTGGAGGTCACCACTTTGTGAACAAATGCGTGAGAAATCACTCCACGTAAGCGATGATATTACGGACCTTCGATCCCTCAGGCGGTACTGTATCAAAAACCGACATCGGCGTGTAAAGGATATCACCGCATGGACTCAGGAAGACCTCAGAAAACCACTGTCAGTAACCGCAATTGGTCGCGACATCTGTAAGTGCAAGTTAAGACTCTACAATGCGATGCAAAAGCCATTTATCAACAACACCCGGAAACGCCACCTGCTTTGCTGGGCCCGAGCTCATCTAAGATGGACTGATGCAAAGCGGAAAAGTGTTCTGTGGTCTGACGAGTCCACATTTCAAATTGTTTTTTGGAAACTGTGGAATCTGTGAAGGCACCATTAAATTGTAAGTTATTGATTATTTGCACATTAAATATCTTGTCTTTGCAGTCTACTCAATTGAATATAAGTTGAGAAGGATTTGCAAATCATTGCATTTTGTTTTTATTTACCATTTACACAACGTGACAACTTCACTGCTTTTGGGGTTTGTACATTGGCTTTGCTAATGACATGCTGCTTATTAGCATTAGCGATTTTACATGGCGACTTCCACATCTCCAGTTTCCGTTAATAAACTAAAACTAAGATGCACGCTACAATCAAACAGCCGGAGCATCTTTAACGTACAAAATATATCAAAATGCATGTGGAGAGGACAAAAGCAAAAGTACAATTCTTTCAGTGGGCTTTCTGTTGTTTATCTGTGATAGCTCCACAAACAAATTGAGTTTTTTACGGCTTCTTCCTCCCCTGACGAGCATCACACGCTCGCTGGAGGAGGGAGTGCCGGCAGACAAGGCGACAGATGGCGGAGGCCAGAAACAACACATCCGACTGTTAGCAGGAGTAAATATTGGTGTGGCTGCTAAAGCGCTGCTGCTTTGGCGCTTTTACGTGTGCAAAGAGAGACTCGGGACGCGTGGGAACGCGAGCCCACCAGAAAGCTGGTGAATGCAAAACAAACTCAGGTTAATGGTCTCCGATTACAACATTTTCCAGAGAAAGTGTTGAATATGACAATTCTGGGAACATTTAACGTGTCTGTAGCTTTAATGCTAATGAGCACTATGTCTACATATACACATATACATATACATATACATATATACACATATACATTGATATATATATATATATGAAGTGTTCCTGAGCCCATGTGGTGATATCCTTTACACACTGATGTCGCTTGTTGATGCAGTACAGCCTGAGGGATGGAAGGTCACGGGCTTAGCTGCTTACGTGCAGTGATTTCTCCAGATTTTCTGAACCTTTTGATGATATTACGGAGCGCAGATGGTGAAATCCCTAAATTCCTTGCAATAGCTGGTTGAGAAAGTTTTTTCTTAAACTGTTCAACAATTTGCTCACGCATTTGTTGACAAAGCGGTGACCCTCGCCCCGTCCTTGTTTGTGAATGACTGAGCATTTCATGGAATCTGCTTTTATACCCAATCATGGCACCCACCTGTTCCCAATTAGCCTGCACACCTGTGGGATGTTCCAAATAAGCGTTTGATGAGCATTCATCAACTTTATCAGTATTTATTGCCACCTTTCCCAACTTCTTTGTCACGTGTCGCTCGCATCAAATTCTAAAGTTAATGATTATTTGCAAAAAAATAAATGTTTATCAGTTTGAACATCAAATATGTTGTCTTTGTAGCATATTAAACTGAATATGGGTTGAAAATGATTTGCAAATCATTGTATTCTGTTTATATTTACATCTAACTCAATTTCCCAACTCATATGGAAACAGGGTTTGTACATATACAGTATATACATATACATATACACAAATATATACATACATATATATATATATATATATATATATATATATATATATATATATATATATATATATATATATATATATAT
The DNA here is from genome assembly GCF_033978785.1 of Entelurus aequoreus. Taxonomy (NCBI): domain Eukaryota; kingdom Metazoa; phylum Chordata; class Actinopteri; order Syngnathiformes; family Syngnathidae; genus Entelurus; species Entelurus aequoreus. Next base: position 4,225,641 of record NC_084732.1, on the reverse strand, counting down.
ATATATATATATATATATATGTATGTGTGGGAAAAAATCACAAGACTATTTCATCTCTACAGGCCTGTTTCATGAGGGGTTTTCCTCAATCCTCAGGAGATTTTTCAAAAAATCTCCTGAGGATTGAGGAAAACCCCTCATGAAACAGGCCTGTAGAGATGAAATAGTCTTGTGATTTTTTCCCACACACATATTACGCTCTACCACGGCATCGAGCACTATTTTTTTTGGATAATCTAATTAAGACATATATATATATATATATATATATATATATATATATATATATATATATATATATATATATATATATATATATACATATACATACATATACATATATATATATATATATATATATATATATATATATATATATATATATATATATATATATATATATATATATATATATATATATATATATTTATATATATATATATATATATATATATATATATATATATATATCTATATATATATATATATATATATATATATATATATATATATATATATATATATATATATATATATATACACACATATATTTATATACATATATGTGTGTATATATTTATATTTACATACAAATATTTTTAATCGATTTTTGAAAAATGTGATCAATTTAGAAATCGCGAATGGTATGCAATTTTTTTTGCGCACACCTAATTACTATAAATGGAAAAAAATCATAATAAAAAAAACAGTGGTAGCGTTTTTCCATTTACTGTAACACCCTGTATAAACGACCTTACATTTTACAATCAAAAACTGGCAGCTCAGTTGCCAAAATGTTACCAAAAGTCACATTGTAATCGTTTTTACGGTGTTCAACTTGAGGGATAACTGGCTTTGAAATAATAATTCAAGTAAATGTTTTTGGGTTTTTTTTAAATAAAAAATGTTTGGAATGTATGATGAGATATTTATGGCATTTTAGGTATTATTAAAGTTTAAAAGCTATGCAATTGCATGCAGTATGTTTTTTTTTCTTTCTGGAGGAAAGTTCTGTGGTCAGCACATTTTCAGTAGATCCATAATAAATTCATAAAAGAACCAAACTTCATGAATGTTTTTTTTTTTGTGACTAACAAGTATGTGCTCCAATCACTCTATCACTAAAAAAAAATAAGAGTTGTAGAAATTACTGGAAACTCAAGACAGCCATACAATTATGTTCTTTTCTCTATGTAAACTTTTGACTACGACTGTATATATTGATTTTTGAAAATTCTAAATTGATTTAAATGGGAATGAAACATTTTCGTGCAGCCCTAACTTCCATCTATCGATCTTTCGTGTTCAAATGAAATGTTTTCCTTTATTTTCAGTCAGGGTGTTTTTGAAGGGTTTTGTTATGTTCAACCAAACAAGACTAAAAACTAAAAACACGTAATTTTTCCCTGCAACAAGAACCTTCTCCTTGGCGGCAACCCCAACCCCCCCCCCCCCCCCCCCCGCCCCCCAACCCCCCAGCAGAGTTCCCAAATAGACCCGACTCTTCGTTTCCGTCCCAAATCATCCCCCTCATTACGATTGAACTTATTCCAGCGGAGGTATAACCTTACCTTTTTTATTTGTTTTAATGAAGTCTTTGCATGTCTAATTCGGTCCACTTTGATCTTGCCGAGATAAAACGCTGTGCAGAGAAAAGAAAGAAAAAAAAAAAACCCGGTAGAAAGCAAACAATGGGAGCCGGCATGAAAGCAGAAGTTTGGACCAGGCTGAAGACGTCGAACGGATGACGAGCTCAACTTTTAGACTCGTCTCTCACGCTAAGTCTTCCCCTTTGCTTGACCCGATGAAATATGGAAGACGGTCCAGGTTCGATTCCCAGTGAATCCAGACTTTTTTTCCCCATGGCGAAGCAAGACATCATGAAACTTTCAAGAGATCTGTTCAAAAATGCTTACTGCCAGGAGCCATATCACTCGGTTTTTTTTCTACAGTATCATAATTTTTTCCTCGAGTTACACAAACTCACAATTTAATGTATTATTGTTTAATAACGAATTAGCGGTTGGCCCGTTCCTCTCTGAGCTACCACCCTATAGTGGTAAGGGACTTTGTGGTTGTCAATGAATCCAAGAGCTATGTTGTCCAAGTCCCGTAAGACCAACGGGTCCTCTGTGAGGGAGCAGACAAAGAGTAGCTCAAGGGACAAGACACAAACTTGGTCACTAGGATTCCCCAAACTGGATGCGGGTCACTAAGGTTCCCCCTGGAGCGAGGTCTGGAGGTGGGGCTCGATGGCGAGCGCCTGGTGGCCGACGGGGCACAGCCCAAAGAGGCAATACGGGTCCTCCCCTTAGAGGCAATACGGGTCCTCCCCAAAGGGGTCGGGTGTATTGTGAGTTGGACGGCAGCCGAAAGCAGGGACCTTGGAAATCCGAGCCACGGTTGCAGGGTTAGCGCTTTGGATGTGGAATGTGACCTCTCTTGGGGGGGAAGGAGTCGGACTCACCTTGACGCATAGCATGGGCTCTGGAACCCGTCCAATAGGGGTTAGACTCTCTCCCATGGTGTTGCAAGGAGTTAGAGGTGACAGTCAGGGGTGGCAATACATGTTGCACCTCTGGCTGAGATTGGTTGGCCCGCTAATCTCTGAGCTACCACCCTATTGTGGCAAGGGACTTTGTGGTTGTCAATGAATCCAAGATCTATTTTGTCCAGGTCCCGTAAGACCCACACTTGGTCACTAAGATTCCCCAACCTGTATGCGGGTCACTAGGGTTTCCCCTGGAGCGAGGTCTGGAGGTGGGGCTCGATGGCGAGCGCCTGGTGGCCGGCGGGGCACAGCCCAGAGAAGCAACACGGGTCCTCCCCAAAAGGGGTCGGGTGTATTGTGAGTTGAATGACAGCCAAAAGCATGGACCTTGGCAATCCGAGCCACGGTTGCAGAGTTAGCTCTTTGGATGTGGAATGTGACCTCTCTTGGGGGGAAGGAGTCGGACAAAAATGCTTTCTGCCAGGAGCCATATCACTTGTTTTTTTTCTACAGTATCCTAATTTTTTCCTCGAGTTACACAAACTCACAATTTAATGTATTATTGTTTTTTAACAAATTAGTGGTTGGCCCATTCTTCTCTGAGCTACCACCCTATCGTGGTAAGGGTCTTTGTGGTTGTCAATTAATCCAAGAGCTATGTTGTCCAGGTCCCATAAGACCAACGGGTCCTCGGTGAGGGAGAAAACATTTAGTAGCACAAGCTTGGTCACTAGGATTCCCCAACCTGGATGCGGGTCACTAGGGTTCCCCCTGGAGCGAGGTCTGGAGGTGGGGCTCGATGGCAAGCACCTGATGGAGTTAGAGGTGACGGTCAGGGTGGCAATACATGTTGCACCTCTGGCTGAGATTTGTTTTTTTTTCTACAGTATCCTAATTTTTTCCTTGAGTTACACAAACTCACAATTTAATGTATTATTGTTTAATAACAAATTAGCGGTTGGCTCGTTCCTCTCCGAGCTATCACCCTATCGTGGTAAGGGACTTTGTGTTTGTCAATGAATCCAAGAGCTATGTAGTCCAGGTCCCGTAGGACCAACGGGTCCTCTGTGAGGGAGCAGACAAAGAGTAGCTCAAGGGACAAGACACAAGCTTGGTCACTAGGATTCCCCAACCTGGATGTGGGTCACTAGTGTTCCCCCCTGGAGCGAGGTCAGGAGGTGGGGCTCGATGGCGAGCGCCTGGTGGCCGGCGAGGCACAGCCCAAAGAGGCAACACGGGTCCTCCCCAAAGGGGTCGGGTGTATTGTGAGTTGGACGACTGCCGAAAGCAGGGACCCTGGCAATCCGAGCCACGGTTGCAGAATTATCTCTTTGGATGTGGAATGTGACCTCTCTAGGGGGGTAAGGAGTCGGACTCAGCTTGACGCAGAGCATGGGCTCTGGAACCCGTCCAAAAGGGGTTAGACTCTCTCCCATGGCGTTGCCAGGAGTTAGAGGTGACGGTCAGGGGTGGCTATACATGTTTCACCTCTGGCTGAGAGCCAGTACACTTGAGTTCAAACTAGTTGACAAAAGGATGATAGTCTCCCTCCACGTCTGGGTGCCAGGACTTGGTCCTGGCTGTTTGGACTTAAGTGCCAAACAGCAGTTCGGAGTACTCAGGCTTTTTGGGTTCCCTAGAGGGAATACTAGAGAGTACTCCTTCGGGTGAGTGCCTTGTTCTGCTGGGAGACTTCAACGTTCACCTTTCAGTGTGACTTGGAGAGTCCGAGGCGTGTTTGGGACGAGCAGATCGGCTGATTTAAACCCGAGCGGTGCTTTGTTGTTGGACGTTCGTGGAAGTCACAGATAGTCCGTAACAAACACCATGTTCAAGCACAAGGGTACCCTGGGCCACAGTTCTCTTAGCCCCATGGAGGTCGCCACTCAGACCAGGCAGTTCTGAACAAAAGGTAAGGTTCTATTGGGAAGTCGGAAAGGGTTTCAAATGCCACCCCAGGGAGAGCAAAAATATTAACATTTATTTGATAAAACGTGAGTTTATGTGTGCAACTTTGTGTTATTAGCGTCAACATTGCAACTTTTTTCTCGTTATATTTCACCATTTTTTTTGTATTTAAAAAAAAAAAGTTTAAGTATTTTTAGAATGTATCGCGAGCCGTTAAACCTTCCACATGTGGAAGAAAAGTGTTAAAAATGTTTGCTTTGATTCATTTGATGTGTATATATGTAAAATATTGGTATCGGCCAAAACTCAAGGCCCCACTCATGAAATGAAGTTTTTATTATTTTTGTAATTTTATTTTTGTTTTTGTATGCTTGTTTTACGCCCTTTTTGTCATAGTAAACTTTGTCCATGGGAAAGGCAGACAATCTGCAATAAGTGCCCCAAGGAAAATTTGAAATTGGAATATTTGAATTTTTCGGGGGGTGGGGGGGTCAATAATTCACAACATTGATTTTGATTCATTATTATTTTTTGATCAATGACACTTTAAAAAAAAAAAAAAACAGCCCCCCTAGCAACTTTGTGTTATTAGTGTCAACATTGCAACTTTTTCCCGTTATATTTCACCATTTTTATTTTGTATTTTTGTTTTTTTTAAGTATTTTTAGAATGTGTCGCGAGCCGTTAAACCTTCCACATGTGGAAGAAAAGTGTTAATAGTTGTTGCTTTGATTCATTTGATCTGTAAATATGTAAAATATTAGCACTAGCCAAAACTCAAGGCCCCACTCATAAAATTGTTCAAAATAAGTCATAAATTCTTATTTGTTTTTACTTTAAACACCTAAATCTCGAGATATGTTTGTCGATTATTCATTTGTATTATTTTTTTCATGTTATTTTTGTTTTTGTTTGCTTGTTTTATGCCCTTTTTGTCATAGTAAAATTTTTCCATAGGAAAGGCAGACAATATGCAATATGTTCCCTAAGGAAAATTTGAAAGTGGAATATTATAATTTCTTTTTAGGGGGGGGCAATAATTCACAACATTGATTTTGATTCATTGTTATTTTTGATCAATGACACTTAAAAAAAAAAAATGAAAAAAAAAAATGTGGAAAAAAGTGTTAATAGTTTTTGCTTTGATTCATTTGATCTATAAATATGTAAAATATTAGTATTGGACAAAACTCAACTCATAAAATTGTTCAAAATGTGTCATAAATTCTTATTTTTTTTTACTTCAAACACCTAAATCTCGAGATCAACTTCAGATCTGTTCGTCCATTATACGTTTGTATTATTTATTTCTTGTTATTTTTGGTTTTTTTGCTTGTTTTATGCCCTTTTTGTCATAGTAAACTTTGTCCATGGGAAAGGCAGACAATCTGCAATAAGTTCCCCAAGGAAAATTTAAAATTGGAATATTTTATTTTTTCGGGGGGGGTGGGGGGGGGTTGAATAATTCACAACATTGATTTTGATTCATTATTATCTTTTGATCAATGACACTTTTAAAAAAACAAAAAAACAGCCCACATAGCAACTTTGTGTTATTAGTGTCAACATTGCAACTTTTTCTCGTTATATTTCACCTTTTTTATTTTTATTTTTTATTTTTTTTAAAGTATTTTTAGAATGTGTCGCGAGCCGTTAAACCTACCACATGTGGAATAAAAGTGTTAATAGTTGTTGCTTTGATTCATTTGATCTGTAAATATGTAAAACATTAGAATTGGCCAAAACTCAAGGCCCCACTCATAAAATTGCTCAAAATAAGTCATAAATTGTTCAAAATAAGTCATAAATTCGTATTTGTTTTTACTTTAAACACCTAAATATTTTTTTTTTTCTTGTTATTTTAGTTTTTGTTTGCTTGTTTTATGCCCTTTTTGTCATAGTAAAATGTTTCCATAGGAAAGGCAGACAATATGCAATATGTTCCCTATGGAAAATTTGAAAGTGGAATATTATAATTTCTTTTTAGGGGGGGTCAATAATTCACAACATTGATTTTGATTCATTGTTATTTTTGATCAATGACACTTAAAAAAAAAAAATGAAAAAAAAAAATACATAGCGTAGCAACTTTGTGTTATTAGTGTCAGCCTTGCAACTTTGTTCTCGTTATATTCCACCATTTTTTTATTTTTTATTTTTTTTTAAAAGTATTTTTAGAATGTATCGCGAGCCGTTAAACCTTCCACATGTGGAAACAAGTGTTAATAGTTTTTGCTTTGATTCATTTGATCAGTAAATATGTAAAATATTAGTATCGGACAAAACTCAACTCATAAATTGTTCAAAATGTGTCATAAATTCTTATTTGTTTTTACTTCAAACACCTAAATCTTGAGATCAACTTCAGATCTGTTCGTCCATTATACGTTTGTATTATTTTGTTCATGTTATTTTTTGTTTTTGTTTGCTTGTTTTATGCCCTTTTTGTCATAGTAAACTTTTTCCATGGGAAAGGCAGACAATCTGCAATATGTTCCCCAAGGAAAATGTAAAATTGGAATATTTAAATTTTTCGGGGGGGGGGGGGGGGGGGGGGTCAATAATTCACAACATTGATTTTGATTAATTGTTATTTTTGATAAATGACACTTAAAAAAAAAATGGAAAAAAAATACATAGCATAAGAACTTTGTGTTATTAGTGTCAGCGTTGCAACTTTTTTCTCGTTATATTCCACCATTTTTTTTTAAAAGTATTTTTAGAATGTATCGCAAGCCGTTAATCCTTCCACATGTGGAAACAAGTGTTAATAGTTTTTGCTTTGATTCATTTGATCTGTAAATATGTAAAATATTGGTATCGGACAAAACTCAACTCATAAAATTGTTCAAAATGTGTCATAAATTCTTATTTGTTTTTACTTCAAACACCTAAATCTTGAGATCAACTTCAGATCTGTTCGTCCATTATACGTTTGTATTATTTTTTTCATGTTATTTTTGTTTTTGTTTGCTTGTTTTATGCCCTTTTTGTCATAGTAAACTTTTTCCATGGGAAAGGCAGACAATCTGCAATAAGTTCCCTAAGGAAAATTTGAAAGCGGAATATTTGAATTTTTTTGGGAGGGTCAATAATTCACAACAGTGATTTTGATTAATTATTATTGTTTGATCAATGACACTTAAAAAAAAAAAAAAAAAGGCCTACATTGCAACTTTTTATCGTTATATTTCACCATTTTTTATTTTTTTATTTTTTATTTTTTTTATTATATCAGAAAATTGTTAATACTTTTTGCTCTGATTCATTTTATCAGTAAATATGTAAAATATTAGTATCGGACAAAACTCAACTCATAAAATTGTTCAAAATGTGTCATAAATTCTTATTTGTTTGTACTTCAAACACCTAAATCTCGAGATCAACTTCAGATCTGTTCGTCCATTATACGTTTGTATTATTTTTTTCATGTTATTTTTTTTTTTGTTTGCTTGTTTTATGCCCTTTTTGTCATAGTAAACTTTTTCCATGGGAAAGGCAGACAATCTGCAATAAGTTCCCTCAGGAAAATTTGAAAGTGGAATATTTGAATTTTTTTGGGAGGGTCAATAATTCAAAACATTGATTGTGATTAATTATTATTGTTTGATCAATGACACTTAAAAAAAAAAAAAAAAAAAGGCCTACATTGCAACTTTTTCTCATTATATTTCACCGTTTTTTTATTATTATTATTTTTTTTTTAATTATATCAGAAAAGTGTTAATAGTTTTTGCTTTGATTCATTTGAGATGTAAGTATGTAAAATATTAGTATCGGACAAAACTCAACTCATAAAATTGTTCAAAATGTGTCATAAATTCTTATTTGTTTTTACTTCAAACAACTAAATCTCGAGATCAACTTCAGATCTGTTCGTCCATTATACGTTTGTATTATTTATTTAATGTTATTTTTGTTTTTGTTTGCTTGTTTTATGCCCTTTTTGTCATAGTAAACTTTTTCCATGGGAAAGGCAGACAATCTGCAATAAGTTCCCTGAGGAAAATTTGAAAGTGGAATATTTGCATTCTTTTGGGAGGGTCAATAATTCACAACAGTGATTTTGATTAATTATTATTGTTTGATCAATGACACTTAAAAAAAAAAAAAGGCCTACATTGCAACTTTTTATCGTTATATTTCACCATTTTTTTTTATTTTATTTTATTTATTTTTTATTATATCACAAAAGTGTTAATAGTTTTTGCTCTGATTCATTTGATCAGTAAATATGTAAAATATTAGTATCGGACAAAACTCAACTCATAAAATTGTTCAAAATGTGTCATAAATTCTTATTTGTTTGTACTTCAAACACCTAAATCTCGAGATCAACTTCAGATCTGTTCGTCCATTATACGTTTTTTTTTTTTTTTTCATGTTATTTTTGCTTTTGTTTGCTTGTTTTATGCCCTTTTTGTCATAGTAAACTTTTTCCATGGGAAAGGCAGACAATCTGCAATAAGTTCCCTAAGGAAAATTTGAAAGTGGAATATTTGAATTTTTTTGGGAGGGTCAATAATTCACAACATTGATTTTGATTAATTATTAATGTTTGATCAATGACACTTAAAAAAAAAAAAAAAAAAAAAAAAGGCCTACATTGCAACTTTTTCTCGTTATATTTCACCGTTTTTTTTTTATTTTTTTAATTATATCAGAAAAGTGTAAATAGTTTTTGCTTTGATTCATTTTATCTGTAAATATGTAAAATATCACTTTAAAAAAAGGCAAAAGCACATTATTGCCCTTTGTCCACTTACTAGTTTCTGCCCTAGAGAGGTAAATATAGTTTTTCCTCCTTTTTTTTAACCATTTCTGAGGGAAACGTGTTTAATGTGCGGCATAACCGAGTGGCGGGATTTTATTATTGTAGCTTGTATCCAGAATAGGACAATCATCACACCCAGGGATGCAATTAGCACAGCTAGCTCTCGCTAAAACCGCGGCTAACGGCTTGTTCTATTTGGACCAGAACCCTGCTGGAACCCACTCAAGCCTGTAGACCAGGTGGGTTTTGTGTGGATGATGACTTTGTTGGCAGGCAGGCAGGCAACGATGGCGCTCGCTCCTAATATCAAATATTTCACACAGTAATACAATTATTGTTTTTTTCATTTATTAATCAGTCCATCCACGATTTTTGCTATTTTTCGGGTGTTGTCGCAGCCTCAAATCCTTGAATTCACTGATTTATTTTTATTTTTGTGATTTTATGAATGTGTTATCAATGTTTTAAGTGGTCCTCGTCACTTTAACTTCAAAAAGCAACAGAAAAAACACAACACTATTGATGGTTTACTCATTTTACAGCACACTGACTTAAAAGTAGCCACTAGATGGCAGTAAACTTGCGCCGCTCGACCAGGAAACGCTCGCGTTGATGCATCTTTCTCTTTCTCGCCGCGGCGTTTGGGAGGCGCGCTGCGGGTGTCTCCGGGCGAGCGAGGAGAGTGCATGAATATTGCTGATTTAAGGGGCGGGAAGAAAAAAAAAAGGTAAAAGATGAGTCGGCCCGCAGGAAGCTGATTGCATCTTACCTCTGATCTCTGAATAAAAGATGACTAAAGATCCTCCGCGCCGCAAGAGCGCTCACTCCCTCATATATCGTCTCTCCTGATAAATGTCTGCTGCTTTGCATTGGGATTTTTTTATGTGTGACTTCAGGAGGGAAAAGATTCATACTTCGTAGGAAGTTGGGGGTTATTCATTTTGCAATGCGGTCTGCTGAAAATGACGGAAGGTGCCACTCTACGTAGTTTATATATCAATGATGAAATCTTAACATTGCAACACATGCCAATACGGACCGGGTTAACTTATAAAGTGACATTTTAAATTTCCCGCTAAACTTCCGGTACAAAACGCCTTTGGAGGATGACGTATGCGCGTGACGTCGCGAGGTCCACGGAAGTGGTAGCTATAAAATTCCACAGCATTCTGGACATCTGTATTGGTGAATCTTTTGCAATTTGTTTAATGAACAATGGAGACAGCAAAGAAGAAAGTTGTAGGTGGGATCGGTGTATTAGCGGCAGGCTGCAGCAACACAACAAGGAGGACTTTGTTGGATAGCAGACGCGCTAGCGGCGAACTCACCTCGACTTGCTACGTCCCCGGGCCGCCGACCGCATCGTCGATCGCTGGAACGCAGGTGAGCACGGGTGTTGATGAGCGGAGGAGGGCTGGCTGGTGTAGGTGGAGCGCTAATGTTTTTATCATAGCTCTGCAAGGTCCCGTTGTTAAGTTAGCGTCGTTAGCAACAGCATTGCTAAGCTTCGACAGGCGTGGAATACACATTAACCGTGTATTTACATGCCCAGTGTTTGGTTCGGTGTCTCCTGATAGTAGTATTGTTGATCTTCTGTCTATCCTTCCAGTCAGGGATTTATTTATTTTGTTTCTATCTGCATTTGAGACAGATGCTATCACGTTAGCTCATGCTAAAGAGCTTCGTCGATGTATTGTCGTGGAGATAAAAGTCACTGCGAATGTCCATTTCGCCTTCTCGACTCTCATTTTCAAGAGGATATAGTATCCGAGGTGGTTATTTCTGGGGGTATATTCGGGGCCTGCCTGTCGGGTGGGGGTCGGCGCCTCGGGCTACTGCATCCGGACTGCGTGTCTGGAGCTCCTGGGTCCCACCGCCCATCCCTTCCGGGTGCCCGTCTTGGTTGGGGCCTGCTGGGTCTGGTCCCTGCGTCTACTGTGGTAGCTTGGTGCTGCAGGGTATTCCGAGGTGCTGCGAGTCGGCCAGTTGTTGGGGCAGTGACCTTGTGTGTCAGCATGTCTGTGATCTTCTTTTAATTCTTTAAAAAAAAAATAGTTTTTTTAATATTATTATTAAAAAAAAATATAATATAAAAAAAAAAGTTTTTTTTATATTATTATTAGAAAAAATTAAATTGAATTAAAAATAAAAAAAAATTAAAAAAATTAAATAAAATACAAATCCGTGATCCACAATAGAAAAAGGAGAAAGTGTGGAATCCAATGAGCCAGCTTGTACCTAAGTTACGGTCAGAGCGAAAAAAGATATCTCTCGAACTGCATTCTAGTCCGTCACTCTAACGTTCCTCATCCACAAATCTTTCATCCTCGCTCAAATTAACGGGGTAATCGTCGCTTTCTCGCTCCTAATATCTCTCGCTCCATTGTAAACAACGGGGATTTGTGAGCAGCACTACCGCTTGCGACTTTATCGTCGATTTTCTCGACTAAATCCTTTCAGCAAAAATATGGCAATATCGTGAAATGATCAAGTATGACACATAGAATGGATCTGCTATCCCCGTTTAAATAAATAAAAAATTATTTCAGTAGGCCTTTAATGCAATGTTTTTCAACCTTTTTTGAGCCAAGGCGCATTTTTTTCATTGAAAAAATGCGGAGGCACACCACAAGCAGAAATCATTAAAAAACGAAACTAAGTTGACAGTAAAAAAATCGTTGTTGCAATTGTTGGAAATGACTTTAAAGCATAACCGACCATCCATCAATGTAGCTCTTGTCTCAAAGTAGGTGTACTGTCACCACCTGTCACATCACGCCCTGACTTATTTGGAGTTTTTTTGCTGTTTTACCGTGTGTAGTGTTTTAGGTCTTGTCTTGCGCTCCTATTTTGGTGGCTTTTTCTCTTTTTTTGGTATTTCCCTGTAGCAGTTTCATGTCATCCTTTGAGCGATATTTCCCGCATCTACTTTTGTTTTAGCAATCAAGAATATTTCAGTTGTTTTTATCCTTCTTCGTGGGGACATTGTTGATTGTTGTGTCGTGTTCGGATGTACATTGTGGACGCCGTCTTTGCTCCACAGTAAGTCTTTGCTGTCGTCCAGCATTCTGTTTTTGTTTACTTTGAAGCCAGTTCAGTTTTAGTTTCGTTCTGCTTAGCCTTCCCTAAGCTTCAATGCCTTTTCTTAGGGGCACTCACCTTTTGTTTATTTTTGGTTTAAGCATTAAACACCTTTTTACCTGCACGCTGCCTCCCGCTGTTTCCGACATCTACAAAGCAAGTAGCTACCTGCTGCCACCTACTGATAAGGAAGAGTATTACACGGTTACTCTGCCGAGCTCTAGACAGCGGCACATTATTTGCAGATTATAATTACTGGTTTGCAAAATATATTTTTAACTAGAGATGTCCGATAATATCGGTCTGCCGATATTATCGGCCGATAAATGCGTTAAAATGTAATATCGAAAATTATCGGTATCGTTTTTTTTATTATCAGTATCGTTTTTTTTATTTTTATTTTTATTTTTTTTATTTTTTTTATTAAATCCACATAAAAAACACAAGATACACTTACAATTAGTGCACCAACCCAAAAAATCTCCCTGCCCCATTTACACTCATTCACACAAAAGGGTTGTTTCTTTCTGTTATTAATATTCTGGTTCCTACATGATATATCAATATATATCAATACAGTCTACAAAGGACACAGTCCGTAAGCACACATGATTGTGCGTGCTGCTGCTCCACTAATAATACTAACCTTTAACAGTTAATTTTACAAATTTTCATTCATTACTAGTTTCTATGTAACTGTTTTTATATTGTTTTACTTTCTTTTTTATTCAAGAAAATGTTTTTAATGTATTGATCTTATTTTATTTGATTCATTTTTTTTTAAAAGTACCTTATCTTCACCATACCTGGTTGTCCAAATTAGGCATAATAATGTGTTAATTCCACGACTGTATATATCGGTTGATATCGGCATCGGTAATTAAAGAGTTGGACAATATCGGCATATCGGATATCGGCAAAAAGCCATTATCGGACATCCCTATTTTTAACCCAAATAGGTGAAACTGCGTAATCTCCCACGGCACACGAGGCTGTATCTCACGGCACACTGGTGTGCCGCGGCACAGTGGTTGAAAAAGACTGCTTTAATGTGTCTATTTCAGTAAGGTCCAAAAATATTTTGACTTATTTTTTTATTTTTTATTTCAGATTTCAGCTTCAGCATTTTGGAAGTGAAGCTACAACCTAAAAAAAAGGTATCCAACATCACGTGGAGCCAAAATCATTTATATAGCCCGCAAAAATCTCTCTTCATTACGGAAGTTGTTTGCTTAAATGGAATGGCAGTTAAAAAAAAAGAAATAAATAAAATCTAAAAGAACTCCCAAGCAGCGCCTGCACGCGCACGTTTGATTATGCGCACAGTGAGGCTGGTTTCAGGGAAGAGGAGGCACTTAAATATTAGTCACTTGTCTGGATGGTCTGCGGCGCGGTGAGAAGGCAAACGCGCGGAATTGAATTACGCACTGTAGCTTTTTGTCTTTATTTCCATAATGTGCCTCCCCTTTAATGGAATTACTCCGCTAAGCGCCGCTCGCATTTCCATTCGTCATTTGAAAGTCAGATGGGCGTGTGGTGGGGAAAGTTGCCGACAAAATTGGAGCGCGCGAAGCCAAACGCCCGGCCGGCTTTGCCCGCATTTAATTCAGCAGAGAGAGCCGGCGACGAGCCGGCGACGAGACGTTTCGCGGACGACGGCGGTTATTAATATTCCGCGGCGCCGTTGAAGAAAAGAGCAATTATTAGGACCAAATAGTGCACTTAAAGGCCTACTGAAAGCCACTACTAGCGACCACGCAGTCTGATAGTTTATATATCAATGATGAAATCTTAACATTGCAACACATGCCAATACGGCCGGGTTAACTTATAAAGTGACATTTTAAAATTCCCGGGAAATATCCGGCTGAAACATCGCGGTATGATGACGTATGCGCGTGACGAAGTCCGAGTAACGGAAGTTATGGCACCCCGTAGAATCCTATACAAAAAGCTCTGTTTTCATTTCATAATTCCACAGTATTCTGGACATCTTTTGCAATTTTTTTAATGAACAATGAAGGCTGCAAAGAAGACAGTTGTAGGTGGGATCGGTGTATTAGCAGCGGACTACAGCAACACAACCAGGAGGACTTTGTTGGAGCGCTAGCCGCGCTAGCCGCACTAGCCGCCGACTTCACCTTGACTTCCTACGTCTCCGGGCCGCCAAACGCATCGGGTGAAGTCCTTCGTCCTTCTGCCGATCGCTGGAACGCAGGTGAGCACGGGTGTTGATGAGCAAATGAGGGCTGGCTGGCGTAGGTGGAGAGCTAATGTTTTTAGCATAGCTCTGTGCCGTCCGGTTGTTAAGTTAGCTTCAATGGCGTCGTTAGCACAGCATTGTTAACCTTCGCCAGCCTGGAAAGCATTAACCGTGTATTTACATGTCCACGGTTTAATAGTATTGTTGATTTTCTATCTATACTTCCAGTCAGGGGTTTATTTCTTTTGTTTCTATATGCAGTTAAAGCACGATGCTATCACGTTAGCTCGTAGCTAAAGCATTTCGCCGATGTATTGTCGTGGAGATAAAAGGCACTGAATGTCCATTTCGCGTTCTCGACTCTCATTTTCAAGAGGATATAGTATCCCAGGTGGTTTAAAATACAAATCCGTGATCCACAATAGAAAAAGGAGAGTGTGGAATCCAATGAGCCAGCTTGTACCTAAGTTACGGTCAGAGCGAAAAAAGATACGTCCATCGCTGCCTCTCTAGTCCTTCACTGTAACGTTCCTCATCTACGAATCTTTCATCCTCGCTCAAATTAATGGGGTAATCATCACTTTCTCGGTCCGAATCTCTCTCGCTCCATTGTAAACAACGGGGAATTGTGAGGAATACTAGCTCCTGTGACGTCACGCTACTTCCGCTACAGGCAAGGCTTTTTTTTATCAGCGAGCAAAAGTTGAAGTGAATTACATTTTTTTTTGTTGCGAACTTTATCGTCGACCACGCAGTCTGATAGTTTATATATCAATGATGAAATCTTAACATTGCAACACATGTCAATACGGCCGGGTTAACTTACAAAGTGACATTTTAAATTTCCCGCCACACTTCCGGTTGAAAAACTCCTTTGGATATGATTTATGCGCGTGACGTCACAAAATCCACGGAAGTGGTTCATGGACCCCATCTGACCCGATATAAAAACCTCTTGTTTTCTTCGACAAAATTCCACAGTATTCTGGACATCTGTGTTGGTGAATCTTTTGCAATTTGTTTAATGAACAATGGAGGCTTCAAAGAAGAACGTTGTAGGTGCGATCGATCGGTGTATTAGCGGCTACGTACAATACTTAGATCAGGGGTCACCAACCTTTTTGAAACCAAGAGCTACTTCTTGGGTAGTGATTAATGCGAAGGGCTACCAGTTTGATACACACTTCAATAAATTGCCAGAAATAGCCAATTTGCTCAATTTACCTTTAACTCTATGTTATTATTAATAATTAATGATATTTACACTTAATTGAACGGTTTAAAAGAGGAGAAAACACGAAAAAAATGCCAATTCAATTTTGAAACATAGTTTCTCTTCAATTTCGACTCTTTAAAATTCAAAATTCAACCGGAAAAAAGAAGAGAAAAACTTAAAAAAATAATTTATGGAACATCATTAGTAATTTTTCCTGATTAAGATTAATTTTAGAATTTTGATGAAATGTTTTGAATAGGTTAAAATCCAATCTACACTTTGTTAGAATATATAACAAACAATATATAACAAACAAAGCTACATTTCTAACAAAGACAAATCATTATTTCTTCTAGATTTTCCAGAACAAAAATTTTAAAAGAAAATCAAAAGACTTTGAAATAAGATTTAAATTTGATTGTACAGATTTTCTAGATTTGCCGGAATATTTTTTTTGAATTTTAATCATAATAAGTTTGAAGAAATATTTCACAAATATTCTTCGTCGAAAAAACAGAAGCTAAAATGAAGAATTAAATTAAAATGTATTTATTATTCTTTACAATAAAACAAATAAATGTACTTGAACATTGATTTAAATTGTCCGGAAAGAAGAGGAAGGAATTTAAAAGGTAAAAAGGTATATGTGTTTAAAAATCCTAAAATAATTTTTAAGGTTGTATTTTTTTCTCGAAAAATTGTCTTTGTGAAAGTTATAAGAAGCAAAGTAAAAAAATTAATGAATTTATTTAAACAAGTGAAGACCAAGTCTTTAAAATATTTTCTTGGATTTTCAAATTCTATTTGAGTTTTGTCTCTCTTAGAATTAAAAATGTCGGGCAAAGCGAGACCAGCTTGCTAGTAAATAAATACAATTTAAAAAAATAGAGGCAGCTCACTGGTAAGTGCTGCTATTTGAGCTATTTTTAGAACAGGCCAGCGGGCTACTCATCTGGTCCTTACGGGCTACCTGGTGCCCGCGGGCACCGCGTTGGTGACCCCTGACTTAGAGCAACACAACAAGGACTACTTACTACGCCTAGCCGATGCTTGCCGCCAAACCCACGGGTGAAGTCCTTCGTCGCGCCGTTGATCGCTGGAACGCAGGTGAGCACGGGTGTTGATGGGAAGATGAGGGCTGGCTGGCGTAGGTGGAGCGCTAATGTTTTTATCATAGTTCTGTGAGGTCCGGTTGCTAAGTTGCTAAATTAGCCTTAGCGTCGTTAGCAACAGCATAGTTAAGCCTTACCAGGCTAAGAATTTTTAACCGTGTAGTTACATGTCCATGGTTTAATAGTATTGTTGGTCTTCTGTATTTTAAACCACCTGGGATACTATCCATCCTTCCATTTCCTACCGCTTATTCCCTTCGGGGTCGCGGGGGGCGCTGGAGC
Organism: Entelurus aequoreus; assembly: GCF_033978785.1. Lineage (NCBI taxonomy): Eukaryota > Metazoa > Chordata > Actinopteri > Syngnathiformes > Syngnathidae > Entelurus > Entelurus aequoreus. The sequence goes on along the minus strand of NC_084732.1, from coordinate 4,208,574 downwards.
CTATCTCAGCTACAATCGGGCGGAAGGCGGGGTACACCCTGGACAAGTCGCCACCTCATCGCAGGGCCAACACAGATAGACAGACAACATTCACACTCACATTCACACACTAGGGACCATTTAGTGTCGCCAATCAACCTATCCCCAGGTGCATGTCTTTGGAGGTGGGAGGAGCCTAACCCCAGGTGCATGTCTTTGGAGGAGGGGAGGGGCCTATCCCCAGGTGCATGTCTTTGGAGGTGGGAGGAAGCCGGAGTACCCGGAGGGAACCCACGCAGTCACGGGGAGAACATGCAAACTCCACACAACAAGATCCCGAGCCCGGGATTGAACTCACGACTACTCAGGACCTTCGTATTGTGAGGCAGACGCACTAACCCCTCTGGCACCGTGCTGCCACCTCGGATACTATATCGTCTTGAAAATGAGAGTCGAGAACGCAAAATGGACATTCACAGTGACTTTTATCTCCACGACAATACATCGGCGAAGCACTTTAGCTACGGAGCTAACGTGATAGCATCGTGCTTAACTGCATATAGAAACAGACGAAATAAGCCCCTGACTGGAAGTATAGACAGAAGATCAACAATACTACCAAACACTGGACTTGTAACTACACGGTTAATGCTGTGCCGCCTGGCGAAGCCTAGCAATGCTGTTGCTAACGACGCCATTGAAGCTAACTTAGCTACGGGACCTCGACAGAGCTATGCTAAAAACATTAGCTCTCCACCTACGCCAGCTCTCATCTGCTCATCACGACCCGTGCTCACCTGCGTTCCAGCGATCGACGGCGCGACAAAGGACTTCACATCCGAAATTGCGATTTTCATCTACCCCGATTCTAAATTAAAAAAAAAAAAAAAAGGAGCATTTTTGTCCGTAAGAATCATTTTTTCTAAAATTGATTTTTGGCCATTTTTTTATTTATTTTTCTTACAATAAAATTAGCGAGGGGTGCAAAAAACAAAACAAAAAAAAAACTGTTCACATCCAAAATTGCGATTTTCATCTACACCGGTTGTAGATTTTTTAAAAAAAAGGAAAAAATGTTTCCATAAGAATAATTTTTTCAGGAATTGATTTTAGGTCGTTTTTTTGTTTTTTTTTACAATAAAATTAGCGAGGGGTGCAAAAAACAAAGCAACAAAAAAACAGTTCACATCCGAAATTGCGATTTTCATCTACGCCGATTGTAGATTTTTTTAAAAAAAGGAACAATTTTTTCCATAAGCATAATTTTTTCAGGAATTGATTTTAGGACGTTTTTTTTTTTTTTTTTTACAATAAAATTAGCGAGGGGTGCAAAAAACAAAACAAACAAAAAAACAGTTCACATCCGAAATTGCGATTTTCATCTACGCCGATTGTAGATTTTTTTAAAAAAAGGAAACATTTTTTCCATAAAAATAATTTTTTCAGGAATTGATTTTAGGCCGTTTTTTTTTTTTTTTTCACAATAAAATTAGGGAGGGGTGCAAAAAACAAAACAAAAAAAAAACAGTTCACATTCGAAATTGCGATTTTCACCTACGCCGATTCTAGATTTTTAAAGAAAAGTAACAATTTTGTGCATAAGAATCATTTTTTCTAAAACTGATTTTAGGCCGTTTTTTGTTTGTTTTTTTTACAATAAAATTTGCGAGGGGTGAAAAAAAAAAAACAAAAAAAAAAACAGTTTATATCCAAAATTGAGATTTTCATCTACCCCGATTCTAGATAAAAAAAAAACCCGAAAATGTTTGTTCATAAGAATCAATTTTTCTAAAATTGATTTTAGGCCGTTTAATTTTATTTTTTTACAATAACTGCATCATTGAGCCTACATGAACTCCATGGTGTTCAGGGATGAATAATCTCTCTTATTGCTATTGTACCATTTTTTCAGCTATAGTTGCATTAATTATTAGTAATGGAGCAGCCTAGTTTTGAATGGCAGGGTCCATATTTATCAACATATTTTATGTTGATAAATATATAACATTTACATAATAAATCAACTACAGGCTTCCCAAATGCTGTAATAAATTCAGCATGATGAGTTGACTTGAAACTGTTTAATGTTGCTCTTTTTATATGGAGAAGAAAAGTTTTGTCATTTGATTTAATCTGAGCAACAACTTGAGGCAGTTTAATGTTGATTAACGTGGGCAGAATTATTATAGTGTTCCCAATGTTAAAAGGATAAAGCCATTGTTTACAAATTTGGTAAATAAATAACTAAAAAATGTATATTTTCTTGTTCTCTTACTGTACCGAAAATGAACCGAAATGTGACCTGTAAACCGAGGTACGTACCCAACTGAAATTTGCATTGCATATTTCTGCCGACTGAACTGACCTTTTTTTTTTTTTTTTTTACAATAAAATTAGCGAGGGGTGCAAAAAAAAACAAAAAACAGTTCACATCAGAAATTGCGATTTTCATCTACCCCGATTCTAAATTAAAAAAAAAAAAAAGGAACATTTTTGTCCGTAAGAATAATTTTTTCTAAAATTGATTTTTGGCCATTTTTTTATTTATTTTTTTTACAATAAAATTAGCGAGGGGTGCAAAAAACAAACAAAAAAAAAACAGTTCACATCCGAAATTGTGATTTTCATCTACGCCGATTCTAGATTTTTTTAAAAAAAGGAACAATTTTTTCTATGAGAATAATTTTTTCTAAAATTGATTTTAGGCCGTTTTTTTTTTTTTTTTACATTAAAATTAGCGAGGGGTGCAAAAACAAAAACAAAAAAAAAACAGTTCACATCCGAAATTGCGATTTTCATCTACGCCAATTCTAGATTTTTCAAAAAAAGGAACAATTTTGTCCATAAGAATCATTTTTTCTAAAATTGATTTTAGGCCGTTTTTTTTTGTTTTTTTTTTACAATAAAATTAGCGAGGGGTGCAAAAAAACAAACAAAAAAAAAACAGTTCACATCCGAAATTGCGATTTTCATCTACGCTGATTGTAGATTTTTTAAAAAAAAGGAACAATTTTTTCCATAAGAATAATTTTTTCAGGAATTGATTTTAGGACGTTTTTTTTTTTTTTTTACAATAAAATTAGCGAGGGGTGCAAAAAACAAAACAAAAAAAAAACAGTTCACATCCGAAATTGCGATTTTCATCTACGCCGATTCTAGATTTTTTTAAAAAAGGAACAATTTTGTCCATAAGAATCATTTTTTCTAAAATTGATTTTAGGCGGGTTTTTTTTGTTGTTTTTTTACAATAAAATTTGCGAGGGGTGCAAAAAAAAAAAAATGCAGTTTATATGCAAGATTTAAAAAAAACCGAACATTTTTGTTCATAAGAATCAATTTTTCTAAAATTGATTTTAGGCCGTTTTTTTTATTTTAATTTTATTTTTTTTACAATAACTGCATCATTAAGCCTACATGAACTCCATGGTGTTCAGGGATGAATAGTCTCTCCTATTGCTATTGTACCATTTTTTTCAGCTATAGTTGCATTAATCATTAGTAATGCAGCAGCCTAGTTTTGAATGGCAGGGTCCCTGCTATCACATGTTGATAAATATATAACATTTACATAATAAATCAACTACAGGCTTCCCAAATGCTGTAATAAATTTAGCAAACGGTTTAATGTTGCACTTTTTATATGTAGAAGAAAAGTTTTGTCATTTTATTTAATCCGAGCAACAACTTGAGGCAGTTTAATGTTGATTAACGTGGGCAAAATTATTATAGTGTTCCCAATGTTGAAAGGATAAAGCCATTGTTTACAAATTTGGTAAATAAATAACCAAAACATTTATATTTTCTTGTTCTCTTACTGTACCGAAAATGAACCGAAATGTGACCTCTAAACCGAGGTACGTACCCAACTGAAATGTTTGTGTACCATTACTCCCCTAGTAAATGGTAAAAAAAAAATAGAATACAATGATTTGTTAATCCTTTTCAACTTATGTTCAATTGAATAGACTGCAAAGACAAGATATTTAACGTTGGAACTGGTAAACTTTGCAATTTTCAACGCCAACAACTAAATCACCAATATTCTTCTCTCAATGTTATGTTTTTGTTAACTTATTACTTTAATATTTCCATTGTATTATTACATACATTACATCATGTTTTATACTACTTTTAAATTGTGTTAGTTTTTAGTTATTCTCCGGCGTGGACGCCTCAAAGGTGGCGTTTTTTTGTTCAAATCTTTAGTCCCATGCCTTTTTGTTTTGTTTTTGCTTTGGTATTGTCAATAATTGTGTTTGCCACGTTGTGCTGTATAAATAGTTTGTTTCGATTTGATTTGAACAAAGGAGTCGACTCAGAAAAAGCTCCAAAGTAAGTGCAGCAAGGCTCCACTTTTCCAAAAAATGCGCTAGCTTGATGCTAACATACAAAAGCAGTGAAGTTGTCACGTTGTGAAAATGGTAAATAAAAACATAATACAATGATTTGCAAACCCTTTTCAACTTATATTCAATTGAATAGACTGCAAAGACAAGATACTTAACGTTCGAACTGGAAAACTTTGTTCGTTATTAGCCGCAGGGCTCAAAGCGTAGGAAAAACAATGATTTAAAGTCCGGAATTGAAGGTGTATATGAATCTCAGCCATAGCTCGGTGTTTTGTCCGATAAAAATGTTATTCATCTTTCTTATAATAAAAAAACATTCCATTCCAAGCACTTCCTTGGAGCAGAGATGATCAATGGAGCTAAGGTGTGTGTTTGAACAAGAACAAAGGTCACCCTCGGGGCTTTATCGGGATGTTTGGCTGCAGCCCAGGCGACCCGGACAGCGGTATGGATCGCGGCCCGAGGAGCGGTCCCGGCCGCTCCTGCCGGGATCATTATTCCGATGTACGAAGCCAAAGTTATAAATAGTCTCATCGGGCGCAGTCTTTGTGTCCGCACCGTCCCCGTTTGTCGCATCGATCGACACACGTGCGGCCGCCGGGCTGCAACCAAGCGAAGGCACTTTTGCTTCCGTTGGAAAACACTTATTGACTCATCAGAGCCCTTGGGAGCATTTTTTACATGTACAGCCTTGAAGCTGCGCTAATTCAAAGCAAGACGACGGCTGCAAATCCAAATTGAAGACAGTTAAGTTAAAAAAAAAGATACTGATAAACCACCAATCTGTGGATTTTAGGGTAAAACTTTGGCAGCTGTAAAATGTACTGTTTTGTTTTACTCCAAATTACTGTTAATTGGTACTAATGAGCTATATGATTGTTGTTTTTACAGAGAATTACTGTAAATAGAAAGGCAGTAATATTAAAATTTTTATTGCATATTTCTGCCGACTGAACTGACCTTTTTTTTTTTTTTTTTTTTTTTTACAATTAAATCTGCGAGGGGTGAAAAAAAATAAAAAAAATTCACATCCGAAATTGCGATTTTCATCTACCCAGATTGTAGATTTTTTTTAAAAGAAGGAACATTTTTGTCCATAAGAATACATTTTTCTAGAATTTATTTTAGGCCGTGTATTTTTTATTTATTTTTTTTACAATAAAATTTGCGAGGGCTGCAAAAAAAAACAGTTCACATCCGAAATTGCGATTTTCATCTACCCCAATTCTAGATTAAAAAAAAAAAGGATTATTTTGGTCTATAAGAATAATTTTTTCTAAAATTTATTTTAGGCCGTTTTTTTTTTTTTTACAATAAAATTTGCGAGGGGTGCAAAAAAAACAAAACAGTTCACATTCGAAATTGCGATTTTCATCCACCCCGATTATAGATTTAAAAAAAAAAAAAGGACAATTTTTGTCCATAAGAATCAATTTTTCCAAAATTTATTATAGGCCGTTTTTTTTTTTTTTTTTTTTTTTTTTTTTTTTACAATACAATTTGCGAGGAGTGCAAAAAAAACAAAAAAAAAACGAGTTTACATCTAAAATTGCGATTTTCATCTACCCCAATTCTAGATTTTTTAAAAAGGAAGGAACATTTTTGTCCATAAAAATCAATTTTTCTAGAATTTATTTTAGGCCGTATATTTTTTATTTATTTTTTTTACAATAAAATTTGCGAGGGGTGCAAAAAAAACAGTTCACATCCGAAATTGCGATTTTCATCCACCCTAATTCTAGATTTAAAAAAAAAGCATTATTTTGGTCCATAAGAATAATTTTTTCTAAAATGTATTTTAGGCCATATTTTTTTTTTTTTACAATAAAATTTGAGAGGGGTGCAAAAAAAACAAAACAGGTCACATTCGAAATTGCGATTTTCATCCACCCCGATTCTAGATTTAAAAAAAAAAAAAAGGAACATTTTTGTCCATAAGAATCAATTTTTCTAAAATGTATTTTATTTATTATTTATTTATTTTTATTTTTTTTTACAATAAAATTTGCGAGGAGTGCAAAAAACAAACACAAAAAAACGAGTTTACATCCAAAATTGCGATTTTCATCTACCCCGATTCTAGATTTGTCCATAGGAATACATTTTTCTAAAATTGATTTTAGGCCTTTTTTTTTGTTTGTTTGTTTTTTTATAATAAAATTTGCAAGTGGTGCAAAAAAACAAAACAAAACAAAAAAACAGTTCACATCCGAAATTGCGATTTTCATCTACTCCGATTCTAGATTTTTAAAAAAAGGAACATTTTTGTCCATAAGAATCAATTTTTCTAAAATAGTTTTTAGGCGGGGTTTTTTGGGGGGTTTTTTTTACAATAAAATTTGCGAGGTGTGCAAAAAAAACAAAAACGAGTTCACATCCAAAATTGAGATTTTCATCCACCCCGATTCTAGAATTTTAAAAAAGGAAATTTTTTTCCATAAGAATAATTTCTTCTAAAATTGATTTTAGGCGTATTTTTTTATTTTATTTTTTTACAATAAAATTTGCGAGGGGTGCAAAAAAAAACAACAAAAAAAACCCGTTCACATCCAAAATTGCGATTTTCATCCACCCCGATTCTAGATTTTAAAAAAAAGGAACAATTTTGTCCATAAGAATTATTTTTTCTAAAATTGATTTTTTTCTAAAATTTTAGGCCATTTTATCTTTTTTTATTTCATTTATTTATTTACAATAAAATTTGCGAGGTGTGCAAAAAAAAACCAAAAAAAAAAAAACAGTTCACATCCGAAATTGCGATTTTCATCCACCCCGATTCTAGAATTAAAGCAAAAAGGAAAATGTTTGTCCATAAGAAAAAAAAATCTAAAATTTATTTTAGGCCGGATTTTTATTTTTGTATTTTTTATTTTTTTACAATAAAATTTGCGAGGGGTGCAAAAAAAAAAACAGTTCACATCCGAAATTGCGATTTTCATCTACCCCGATTCTAGATTTTTTTAAAAAAAGGAACAATTTTGTCCATAAGAATCATTTTTTCTAAAATTGATTTTAGGCCGTTATATTTTTATTTTTTTTAATTTATTTTTTTTCAATAACATTTGCGAGGGGTGCAAACCCCCCCCACCCCCAAAAAAAAAAAACAGTTCACATCAGAAATTGCGATTGTTATTCACCCCAATTCTAGAATTAAAAAAAAAGGAACATTTTTGGCCATAAGAAAAAAACAATCTAAAATTGATTTTAGGCCGGTTTTTTATTTTTAATTTTTTAATTTTTTTAAATAAAATTTGCGAGGCGTGCAAAAAAAAACAGTTCACATCCTTAATTGCGATTTGCATGTACCCCTATTCTAGATTTTAAAAAAAAGTAACATTTTTGTCCATAAGAATCATTTTTTCTAAAATTGATTTTAGGCCATATTTTTAATTTTTATTTTTATTTTTTTTTAACAATAAAATTTGCGAGGGGTGCAAAAAATAAAAAATAAAATAAAATAAATTAAAAAAACAGTTCACATCCGAAATTGCGATTTTCATCTACGCCGATTCTAGATTTTTTTTTAAAAAGGAAAATGTTTGTCCATAAGAATCAATTTTTCTAAAATTGATTTTAGGCAGTTTTTTTTACCTGTAACCTCATTTTGAAAAAGTTTCATTTTATTTTTTTAACCAAATAATGCCGTTCAAGAATCGTGTTGAATCAAGAATCAAATTGACTTGTTTGGTGCCCAAAGTCCCACCCCTAAAGTCCGAGGTTGTGTACCAGTTTTGTTGTCCCCTGATCCTCTCAAAAGCTTTAGCATCGATTCCCTATTGATTTGTGAAGAATGTGGATCAAAATTGCAAACGTGAGTCCAAAGCTTTGATTCAATATTTTACGAGT
>NC_084732.1:4160400-4197900 GCF_033978785.1 Entelurus aequoreus | reverse complement strand
AATAATATATACATACTATGCACATATAATAAAGCTTGAAAAATGAGTTGGAATTTCACAAGAAAAAGGTCACAATTTCACCAGAAAAACTTAGAATTTTGTCAGTATTATAATAAAAGTCGTCATTTTACTCAACGCAAGTCAAAATTTTACAAGAAAAATTGAACATTTGTGCAAAATTATGATAAAAGTTGGAATTTTACTCAATAACAGTCGCAATTTTACAAGAAAAGCTTACAATTTTGGCAATTTTATGAAAAAAGTCGTGATTTTACACGCCAAAAGTCACAATTTTGTAGGAAAACTTTCAAATTTTGGCAATATTATATTAATAATCGAAATTTAACTTGGCAAAATTATGACCAAAATCATAATATTAATCAAAAAATGTCACTGTTTTACAACAACAACAAAAAATTGGCAATATTGTGATAAAAGTCAGAATTGTATATGACAAATGTCACCATTTTGCATTAAAAAGTAATAATTTGACATCAAAAAGTAATAATTTTACGAGAAAATATTGCAATATTACAGAAACAAGATACAAGCACACACACACACACACACACACACACACACACACACACACACACACACACACACACACACACACACACACACACACACACACACACACACACACATTCTGGTATTTGTTACCTTCTAGAGACCTGAGAAAAATGCCTCCCTCTTTAGGACCAGCCTTTCTAGATATATGCAGATGTGTATTTACAACATGAATAATATATACATACTATGCACATATAAAAAAGCTTGTTGTGAAAAATGAGTTGGAATTTCACAAGAAAAAGGTCACAATTTCACAAGAAAAACTTAGTATTATAATAAAAGTCGTCATTTTACTCAACGCAAGTCAAAATTTTAGAAGAAAAATTGAACGTTTGTGCAAAATTATGATAAAAGTTGGAATTTTACTCGACAACAGTCGCAATTTTACAAGAAAAGCTTACAATGTTGGCAATTTTATGAAAAAAGTTGTAATTTTACTCGCCAAAAGTCACAATTTTATAGGAAAACTTTCAAATGTTGGCAATATTATAATGATAATCGAAATTTAACTTGGCAAAATTATGACAAAAGTCATCATTTTAACCAAAAAACTTCACTGTTTTACAACAACAACAACAAAAATTGGCAATATTGTGAAAAAAGTCAAAATTTTATACGATAAATGTCTCCATTTTGCAATAAAAAATAATCATTATACATAAAAAAAGGACAAATTTTACGAGAAAATATTGCAATATTACAGAAACAGAAAGAATATGAGAAATTGTTACTCGCCAAAAGTCACAATTTTATAAGAAAACTTTCAAATGTTGGCAATATTATAATAATAATCAAAATTTTGCTTGGCAAATTTATGACAAAAGTCATCATTTTAATCAAAAAATGTCACTGTTTTACAACAACAACAACAAAATGTCCATATTGCGATAAAAGTCAGAATTTTACACACAAGCTAGTTGTGAAAAATGAGATGTAATTTTAAAAGAAAAATGTCACAATTTCACAAGAAAAACTTGGAATTTTGAAAAACTGAACATTTGTGCAATATTATGATAAAAGTTGGAATTTTACTCAATAACAGTCGCAATTTTCAAAGAAAAGCGTCAAATTTTGGCAATTTTTTGAAAATAGTCGTAATTTTACAAGCCAAAAGTCACAATTTTATAGGAAAACGTTCAAATTTTGGCAATATTATAATAATAATCAAACATTTTACTTGGCAAAATGATGACAAAAGTCATCATTTTAATCAAAAAACGTCACTGTTTTACAACAACAACAAAAAATGGCAATATTGTGATACAAGTCAGAATTTTATATGACAAATGTCACCATTTTGCGTGAAAAAGTAATAATTTTACATTAAAAAGTAATCATTTTACGAAATTTGAAAAGAAAAAGGTCACAATTTCACAAGGAAAACTTAGAATTTTGGCAGTATTATAATAAATGTCGCCATTTTACTCAACGCAAGTCAAAATTGTGCAAGAAAAACTGAACATTTGTGCAATATTATGATAAAAGTTGGACTGGTGACAGAGATGGCAGCCCGTTTAGGCAGAAAACTATGACTTCACATAGCAGGATCTAGCACACAGCACAGTGAGCCTAAATAAACCTGAAAAAAGCCTGCATTTAAGGGCAGTGTGAAAGGGGATTTTGATACTGATGGCAGCCCGTTTAGGCGGCAAACCACAACTTCCTATTTTGGTCCTGGTTTTGTAGGGTATGGGACACACAACAGTGTGTCTGATGACAAGCTTACTTTTATGCACAGCGCACTGTAAAGGGGGCTGGCGACTGAGATGGCAGCCCGTCTAGGCAGAAAACTATGACTTCACATAGCAGAATGTGGCACACAGAACAGGGACCTTAATTAAACCTGAAAAAATCTGGCATTTAAGGGTAGTGTGAAAGGACATGTTGATACTGATGGCAGCCTGTTTAGGCAGCAAACCACAACTTCATATTGTGGTCCATGGCATCCCGTTTAGGCAGAAAACTATGACTTCACATAGCAGGATCAAGCACACAGAACAATGAGCCTAAATAAACCTGAAAAAAGTTGGCATTTAAAGGCAGTGTGAAAGGGGCTTTTGATACTGATGGCAGCCCGTTTAGGCGGAAAACCACAACTTCATATTGTGGTCCTGGTTTTGTAGGGTATGGGACACACAACAGTGAGTCTGTTGACATCCGAGAAGCAAGGTTTATTTGATGCGCAGCACACTGTAAAAGTGCTTTCGACTGAGATGGCATCCCGTTTAGGCAGAAAACTACGACTTCACATTGCGGGATGTGGCACACAGAACAGTGACCCTAATAAAACCTGAAAAAAGCCGGCATTTAAGGGCAGTGTGAAAGGGGATTTTAATACTGATGGCAGCCCATTTAGGCAGCAAACCACAACTTCCTATTCTGGTCCTGGTGTTGTAGGGTATGGGACACACAACAGTGAGTCTGTGGACATCCGGGAATAAAGGTTTCTTTTAAGCACAGCACACTGAAAAAGAAGGTGTCGACTGAGATGGCAGCCCGTTTAGACAGAAAAATATGAATTCACATAGCAGGATGTGGCACACAGAACAGTGACCCTAATAAAACTTGAAAAAAGCCGGCATTTATGGGCAATGTGAAAGGCGCTTTTGATACTGATGGCAGCCCGTTTAGGCGGCAAACTACAACTTCACATTGTGGTCCTGGTATTGTAGGGTGTGGAACACAACAGTGATAAAATCCAGGGAAAAAGCTTGCTTTTAAGCACAACACACTGTAAATGGGCTGTTGACTGAGATGGCAGCCCATTTAGGCAGAACATTATGACTTCACATTGTGGCACACAGAAAAGTGACCCTAATTATACCTGGCAAAAGCAAGTTTTTGAGGGGCCAGTGTGAAAGGGGCTTTTCATACTGATGCCAGCCCGTTTAGGCGGCAAACCACAACTTCATATTGTGGTCCTGGTTTTGTAGGGTATGGGACACACAACATTGAGTCTGTTCACATCCGGGGAAAAAAAGGTTTTCTTTGACGCACAGCACACTGTAAAAGGGCTTTCGACTGAGATGGCAGCCCGTTTAGGCAGAAAAATACGACTTCACATTGCAGGACGTGACACACAAAACAGGGACCCTAATAAACCTGAAAAAAACTGGCATTTAAGAGCAATGTGAAAGGGGCTGTTGATATTGATGGCAGCCCGTTTAGGTAGCAAACTGCGTCCCTGGTATTGCGGGGTACGGAACACAACAGTGGGTCTGATAACATCCGGGAAAAAAGCTTGCTTTTAAGTGCAACACACTGTAAAAGGTGCTGTTGACTGAGATGGCAGCCCGTTTAGGCAGGAAACTATGACTACACAAAGCGGGATGTGGCACACAGAATAAAACCTGAAAAAAGCCGGCATTTAAGGCCAGTGTGAAAGGCTCTGTTGACTGCGATGGCAGCCCGTTTAGGCAGCAAACCACATCTTAATATTGTGGTCCTGGTATTTTGGGGTATGAAACACAACAGTGAGTCTGATAACATCCGGGAATAAAGCTTGCTTTTAAGCGCAACACACTGTACAAGGGTCTGTTGACTGCGATGGCAGCCCGTTTAGGCAGCAGACTAGCCGCCAGTGGAAAGCGAGGCGAGCGTTGATCAACAAAGTGATCTCCAAAAGGATCAATAAGCGATCGATGGAACACTTTGTGCTGCATCAACATGCGCCATGTTTTTCCCTGCCTAAACTCCTCCCCCACCCCTCCCCTCCACCCCCCTGACCGTGCACGCACGCGAAGCAGCACGCCACCCCCGTCCCCCGCAGCGGTCCTGCGCTCCTATTTACATTTCAATGCACTCGCCGCCGCGCCAGAGAGAAACTCGGCTGACCTTTCAGGCAGCAAAGGCTGTCATATCGTTTAACCTTAAGACTGTACAGTGCGGCCCCTCATTACCGCTCCCTCTTTAACCGGCGGCGCAGGAGCAGCTCGCCGTTGCCACGGAGACGCGTTTCATCAGTTGTGTGGCGAGTGTGAGGGCCGCTACCCGACGCCTCGTGGCCCCGTCTTGGACCTTTGAGAGCACAACACGGCGGCCTTGACAACATAAGGATATATTCTCCATTACTCCTTTAAAACAGCATGCTCATGTCATATAGATCAGTGGCCCCCAACCACCGGGCCGTGGCCCGGTACCGGTCCGCGGACCGATTGGTACCAGGCCGCACAAGAATTTTTTTTTAATTTTTTAATTTTTTTTTATTTTTATGAAATCAACATAAAAAACACAATATATACATTATATATCAATATATATCAATACAGTCTGCAGGGATACAGTCCGTAAGCACACATTAATGTATTTATTTATGTAAAAAAAAAATAATAATAATTTTTTTTTTTTTTAAATACACCCCGCCCCACCCCCCACCGGTCCGTGGGACACATTTTCAAGCGTTGACCGGTCCGCAGCTACAAAAAGGTTGGGGACCACTGATATCGATGATCTCTGACTTGTGTCTTATAGGTTGTGTATATAGAGGATCTTTGATTGGCACACTTGTCATTAAAAAGATGACGGTACTAACCTCCTCCAACCTCCGAGGACAAAGCTACGGACAATGGGAGACCGGGCCGCTCCCAGTCTGTGGAACGCTCTCCCTGACCACCTGAGGGCACCACAGACTGTGGATGCTTTTAAAAAAGGCTTAAAAACCCTTCATTTTAAAAAAGCCTTTTTTTTTTTTTTTTTTGATACATGCATACTAGTTCTAGCTATTTGGCTGTTCTAGTTTTTATTTTTATTTATTTTTGTAATACACTGTAGCACTTTGAGGTTGTTTGCTCAATATAACATGTTTTTTACAAATAAAATCTATTATTATTATTATATAATAAAAAGATATGCAAAACATGAGCTAAAAAAGCTAGCATGCTTACAGTTAGCATTAATGGAATATATTTTTTAAATACTTGCTAAATTAGCTGAAAAAAAAAGAAAGCTAGCATGCTAAAATGCTAAAAAAAACATATGTCAGGTACCAAAACATGACTGAGGTGTATAGCTACAAAATGAGCTAAAAAAAAAAAAAAAAAAGCAGCTAACATGCTAACATGCTAACGTTAGCATGGTATCAGGTGGTTTTTGACAGGAGCATACTAGCGTAAGCATACGTTTTTGCCCCCAAAACGTTTAAAATGCAATTTTGATTAGCATTAATGGAATATATGTTTTAAATACTTGCTAAATCAGCTGAAAAAAAAAATATAATAATAATAATATGCTAAAATGCTAACAAACATATGCCAGGTACCAAAACATGATTGAGGTGTATAGCTACGAAATGAGCTAAAAAAAAAAAAAAAAAAAAAAAAAAAAAAAGCTAACATGCTAACGTTAGCATGGTATCAGGTGGTTTTTGACAGGAGCATACTAGCGTAAGCATACGTTTTTGCCCCAAAAAAGTTGAAAATGCAATTTTGATTAGCATTAATGGAATATATGTTTTAAATACTTGCTAAATTAGCTGAAAAAAAAAAAAAAAAACCTAGCCTGCTAAAATGCTAACAAACATATGTCAGGTACCAAAACATGACTGAGGTGTAAAGCTACAAAATGAGCTTAAAATAATTTAAAAAAATAAAAAAAGCTAACATGCTAACATTAGCATGGTAACAGGTGGTTTTTGACAGGAGCATACTAGCGTAAGCATACGTTTTTGTCCCAAAAAAGTTGAAAATGCAATTTTGATTAGCATTAATGGAACATATATTTTAAATACTTGCTAAATCAGCTGAAAAAAAAAAAAAAAAAAAAAAGCTAGCATGCTAAAATGCTAACAAACATATGGTACCAAAACATGACTGAGGTGCATACCTTTAAAGTTAGCTAAAAAAAAAAAAAAGCTAAGATGCTAACATTAGCATGGTAACAGGTGGTTTTTGACAGGAGCATACTAGCGTAAGCATAAGTTTTTGTCCCAAAAAAGTTAAAAATGCAATTTTGATTAGCATGAATGGAATATATTTTTTAAATACTTGCTAAATCAGCTGAAAAAAAAAAAAAAAAGCTAGCATGCTAAAATGCTAACAAACATATGTCAGGTACAAAAACATGACTGAGGTGTAAAGCTACAAAATGAGCTTAAAAAAAAAAAAAAAAAAAAAGAGCCAACATGCTAAAATGCAAACAAACATATGTCAGGTACCAAAACATGACTGAGGTGTAAAGCTACAAAATGAGCTTAAAAAAAAAAAAAAAAAAAAAAAGAGCCAACATGCTAAAATGCTAACAAACATATGTCAGGTACCAAAACATGACTGAGGTGTAAAGCTACAAAATGAGCTTAAAAAAATAAAAAAAATAAAAAAGAGCCAACATGCTAACATTAGCATGGTAACAGGTGGTTTTTGACAGGAGCTTACTAGCGTAAGCATACGTTTTTGTCCCAAAAAAGTTGAAAATGCAATTTTGATTAGCATTAATGGAACATATATTTTAAATACTTGCTAAATCAGCTGAAAAAAAAAAAAAAAAAAGCTAGCGTGCTAAAATGCTAACAAACATATGGTACCAAAACACGACTGAGGTGCATACCTTTAAAGTTAGCTAAAAAAAAAAGAAGCTAAGATGCAAACATTAGCATGGTAACAGGTGGTTTTTGACAGGAGCATACTAGCGTAAGCATAAGTTTTTGTCGCAAAAAAGTTGAAAATGCAATTTTGATTGGCATTAATGGAATATGATTTAAAAACTTGCTAAATCAGCTGAAAAAAAAAAAAAAAGCTAGCATGCTAAAATGCTAACAAACATATGTCAGGTACCAAAACATGACTGAGGTGTATACCTACAAAATGAGCTCAAAAAAAAAAAAAAGCAAACATGCTAATGTTAGCATGATAACAGGTGGTTTTTGACAGGCGCATACTAGCGTAAGCATACGTTTTTACCTATAAAAAAGTTGAAAATTAAATTTTGATTAAAAAAAAAAATTGGTTGAATGCTGGAGAGCCAAAGCCAGTTAGCGCCGAGTAACAAAAATTTTAGCTCAAAAAGCTAGCATGCTAAAATGCTAACAAACATATGTCAAGTACCAGAACATGACTGAGGTGTATACCTTTAAAATTAGCTAAAAAAAAAAAAAAAAGCTAACATGCTAACGTTAACATGGTAACAGGTGTTTTTTGACAGGATCATATTAGCGTAAGCATAAGTTTTTGTCCAAAAAAAGTTAAAAATTTACAAAATTTTGATTAAAAAAAATTGGTTGAATGCCGAAGAGCCAAAGCCAAAAAGTTAGAGCCGAGTAACAAAAATATGAGCTAAAAAAGCTAGCATGCTAGCAGGGTTATGCTAACAATAGCATGCTTACAGTTAGCATTAATGAAATATCATAACGTAAACTGCTAAATACGTGTGGAATTATCTAAAAAAAGGTAGCTTGCTAAAATGCTAACTGACTTGTCAAGTACCAAAATATGACTAAGGTGTGTCATTACAGTCTGTGGAACGCTCTCCCTGACCACCTGAGGGCACCACAGACTGTGGATGCTTTTAAAAAAGGCTTAAAAACCCTTCTTTTTATATAAACAAAAACCTTTTTTTAGATATATGCGTGCTAGTTCTAGATCTTTTTTTTTTTTTTTTCATCTTTTTTTTTTAAATTTTTTTTTTATTACACTCTGAGGTTGTTTTCTCAATGTAAAGTGCTTTTTGCAAATAAAATATATTATTATTATTATTATTATTATTAACTTGTCAAGTGCCAACATTTGACTAAGGTGTATCATTACAAAATTAGCTAAAAAAAAAAAAAAGAGCTAGCATACTAGCGTAAGCATAGGTTTATTTGTCCAAAAAAGTAGAAAAGGCAATTTACCTAAAAAAAAAAAAAAAATGTGCGAATGCTGAAGAGCCAAAGCCGAACTGATATCCCTAACAGTTAGCGCCGAGTAACAAAAATATGAGCTAAAAAAGCTAGCATGCTAACAGGGTTATGCTAACAATAGCATGCTTACAGTTAGCATTAATGAAATATCATAACGTAAACTGCTAAATATGTGTTGAATTATCTAAAAAAAAAGGTAGCTTGCTAAAATGCTAACAAGTAGCAAAATATGACTAAGGTGTGTCATTACAGTTTGTGGAACGCTCTCCCTGACCACCTGAGGGCACCACAGACTGTGGATACTTTTTTAAAAAAGGCTTAAAAACCCTTCTTTTTTTAAAAAAAAGCATTTTTTTAGATATATGCGTGCTAGTTCTAGATCTTTTTTTTTTTTTTTTTTTTTCATCTTTTTATTTTTTTTTTTTTTATTACACTGTAGCACTCTGAGGTTGTTTTCTCAATGTAAAGTGCTTTTTACAAATAAAATATATTATTATTATTATTATTATTAACTTGTCAAGGTGTATCATTACAAAATTAGCTAAAAAAAAAAAAAAAAGAGCTAGCATACTAGCGTAAGCATACGTTTATTTGTCCAAAAAAAAAAATGTGCGAATGCTGAAAAGCCAAAGCCGAACTGATATCCCTAACAGTTAGCGCCGAGTAACAAAAATATGAGCTAAAATAGCTAGCATGCTAACAAGGTTATGCTTACAATAGCATGCTTACAGTTAGCATTAATGAAATATCATAACGTAAACTGCTAAATACGTGTTGAATTATCTAAAAAAAAGGTAGCTTGCTGAAATGCTAATAAGTACCAAAATATGACTAAGGTGTGTCATTACAGTTTGTGGAACGCTCTCCCTGACCACTTGAGGGCACCACAGACTGTGGATGCTTTTAAAAAAGGCTTAAAAACCCTTCTTTTTATAAAAAAAAAGCCTTTTTTTTAGATATATGCATGCTAGTTCTAGATTTATTTATTTATTTATTTTTTAATCTTTTTTTTTTTTTTTTTTACACTGTAGCACTCTGAGGTTGTTTGCTCAATGTAAAGTGCTTTTTACAAATAAAATATTATTATTATTGTCATTATTATTAACTTGTCAAGGTGTATCATTACAAAATTAGCTAAAAAAAAAAAAAAGAGCTAGCATACTAGCGTAAGCATACGTTTATTTGTCCAAAAAAATAAAATGTGTGAATGCTGAAGAGCCAAAGCCGAACTGATATCCCTAACAGTTAGCGCTGAGTAACAAAAATATGAGCTAAAAAAGCTAGCATGCTAACATGGTTATGCTTACAATAGCATGCTTACAGTTAGCATTAATGCAATATCATAACGTAAATACGTGTTGAATTATTTAAAAAAAGGTAGCTTGCTAAAATGCTAACAAGTACCAAAATATGACTAAGGTGTGTCATTCTAAGTCTATCTGATAGCTCAGTCACAGCTCTTTTTATTACCAAATATGTGTTATATGTGTTTTATGTCGCACGTTTGCACCAAGAAAAATTCCTAGTTTGTGAACCCGTTCTCAAACAATGGCAATAAAACTAGTCTGATTCTGATTCTGATTCTGATTACAGTTTGTGGAACGCTCTCCCTGACCACCTGAGGGCACCACAGACTGTGGATACGGTTGCGTTGACCAGCATTCCTCCAATGGGGAATTCAAATTGCTAGTCTCTCCCAGATTCTTTTTATGGCAATAAGCTGATGTTTTATATTCAATTAACAGGCAGTAGTTGGTAATCCCACAATACTTTTTTAAAAAAGGCTTAAAAACCCTTCTTTTTTAAAAAAAAAAAAGCCTTTTTTTGTAGATCTATGCGTGCTATTTCTAGATTTTATTTTTATTTATTTGTATTATCTTTTTATTTTTTTATTTTTTTAATACACTGTAGCACTTTGCTGATACTGAATGTAGCTGTAGCATGTTGCTACCCACCTCTAGTACTAGTTATTTATTGTGTTCTTTCCAACTCTTACCTGGTGTGTGTGTGTGTGTGTACGTGTGGACAAGGTGTGTGTGTGTGTACGTGTGGACAAGGTGTGTGTGTGTGTGTACGTGTGGACAAAGTGTGTGTGCGTGTACATGTGGACAAAGTGTGTGTGTGTGTACATGTGGACAAAGTGTGTGTGTGTACGTGTGGACGAAGTCTTTGTGGAGTCAGAGGGTGACAAAAGACAAAAGTTGCCTCCAAGGTGACAAAGTATTGGATTGTGCCGTGTCAGGTACTGATGAGCCTCCCGGGCTTTGCTAAATCAAGGTTCTGGCCCGCTGAGAACACGTCGTCCATCAGGTCTCTCGCTTCCCACTCGCTCCTCTCGCTCACGTTGTGCAAATTGATCGCACAAACAGGCGCTGACGTGGCGGCTATTTCCAGACACACAACAACGCTAACACGTGCCAACGTCAACAAAGACCCGGATACTTCCTGATGGAACAATCAGCATCGTGCGGACGCGCTAACCTTTACCGCCGCCGTCGTGGCGCACGTCGCCGTGTGTGTTGACGCCGACCAGGACCCTCCACCCCCCCGGCCAGTGTTTAATGCGGCGAAGCAGGTGCAGCCAGTCAGAAAGGCCAAGGCGGCCTCTTCGTCACACGCCGACCCCTCGCTCGGCCCGACGGCGCCGTAGGCGGGGACGCACGAATTGCTCTTCGCCGCTCGCTTTCTCTTCCTGTCGGCTCTCGTCTTCCCAGCGACATCATTTCCTTTGCTGGTCCGCCTTCTACTAACTGTGGTGGTAAGTCAATCAATCAATGTTTACTCATATAGCTCTAAATCACAAGTGTCTCAAAGGGCTGCACAAGACACAACGACATCATCGGCTCAGATCCCACATCAGGGCAAGGAAAAACTCAACCCAATGGGATGACAATGAGAAACCTTGGAGGGGACCGCAGATGTGGGGACCCCCCCACCCCTGGGCGACCGGTGCAATGGACCTCGAGTAGATCTAGCATAATATTGTGAGAGTCCAGTCCATAGTGGATCTAACATAATAGTGTGAGAGTCCAGTCCGTAGTGGATCCAACATAATAGTGAGAGTCCAGTCCATAGTGGATCTAACATAATAGTGAGAGTCCAGTCCATAGTGGATCTAACATAATAGTGTGAGAGTCCAGTCCGTAGTGGATTTAACATAATAGTGAGAGTACAGTCCATAGCGGATCTAACATAATAGTGTGAGAGTCCAGTCCATAGTGGATCTAACATAATAGTGTGAGAGTCCAGTCCATAGTGGATTTAACATAATAGTGAGAGTACAGTCCATAGCGGATCTAACATAATAGTGTGAGAGTCCAGTCCATAGTGGATCTAACATAATAGTGAGAGTCCAGTCCATAGTGGATCTAACATAATAGTGAGAGTCCAGTCCATAGTGGATCCAACATAATAGTGTGAGAGTCCAGTCCATAGTGGATCTAACATAATAGTGAGAGTCCAGTCCATAGTGGATCTAACATAATAGTGAGAGTCCAGTCCATAATGGATCTAACATAATAGTGTGAGAGTCAAGTCCATAGTGGATCTAACATAATAGTGTGAGTCCAGTCCATAGTGGATCTAACATAATAGTGAGAGTCCAGTCCATAGTGGATCTAACATAATAGTGAGAGTCCAGTCCATAGTGGATCTAACATAATAGTGAGAGTCCAGTCCATAGTGGATTTAACATAATAGTGTGAGAGTCCAGTCCATAGTGGATCTAACATAATAGTGTGAGAGTCCAGTCCATAGTGGATCTAACATAATAGTGTGAGAGTCCAGTCCATAGTGGATCTAACATAATAGTGTGAGATTACAGTCCATAGTGGGGCCAGCAGGAGATTACCTTGAATGGAGACAGGTCAGCAGTGCAGAGACGTCCCCAACCGATGCACAGATGAGTGGTCTACCCTGGGTCCCGACTCTGGATAGCTAGCGCTTCATCTGTGGTCACCGAATCTGTGCCCGGGAAGAACAGAAAAGATCAACTGGTCTAAAAAGGGGGTCTATTTAAAGGCTAGAGTATACAAATGAGTTTTAAGATGTGACTTAAATGCTTCTACCGAGGTAGCATCTCTAACTGTTACCTCTAGAACATTCCAGTGTACTGGACCCCGAATAGAAAACGCTCTATAGCCCCTGAGGACACCTCAATGATGGACGCTTTGACCTCCCTTCCTCCTCAACAACACCCGGGAGTCGAACTTTGCTTGCATTGCATGCAGAGCGGCTCCAGGCCTATAGACACAACATCACTACACCCTGGACAATAGACACATGCACACACACCCACACCCCTACCCCACGCCTTCACCACAGCTTGATTCCCTTTCGGGGTGCTGGACGGCTGAGTAGCGCTATTTTTGCTGCAGCCGGCCACCGTGGCACCCACTCCCCCCATCTGTTGTTTTGTGATTATATGTAATATGTTTATGTGTGCTATGGCTACGAGTTGTTTGTCCTTGGCCTCAGTCTGGACCCCCAGCCTTTGACTGAATATTTGTTTACTCTTCCCCCTGTGCCAAAAACGTAATTTCAGTTCTTATATGTCTTGTAGATGTTAAAGAATGGACAATAATAAAAGCACCACCTTCAACCTTAATATAGAGGATCTTTGACTCGTATTGTACTTGTATAAAAAAACATTGTGTGACGCACATTACAGCCCCCTACAGGACTGGAGTGGCATCTTGTTGCTCTTCAGACTGTGCAGGTGCGCCTCGTGAAGTGCAAGAGCGTGACGCTGGTTCAATTCCCAGTGAGACGCATTGGAAGCGGACGTGCTAAACGTAAAGTTTGTGTATTAATGTGAGAAGGAACCATTTTGCTCAGCAGCGTGACGAACAGCGTCTGGCTGTGAAGGTGAGCACGTTAGCAACGAGACTTGATTTCCTTCCTTTTTCCGCCTTCGCTGTCGCCACACGCTCCATGAATTGCACATTTCCAGCCTCCCGGTGGAAATTAAGTTTATTATCACACTTTATTGCATTTGTTTACAAAGTGATTGATTGACGATTGGAACTTTTGGAACGGCAGCTTTGTTGAGAAGTAAAAGTACATCGCCGCTTTTAATTGTTTTTTTTGTACTTTTTATTTTATACATTTATTTTTGGAGGCATATGTTGAAATTCTACTGAGGTAGAAAGTCACCCTTATTTTAGCAGGAAGGCAGAACCGAGGTTACGTCTTTTAAGCACAGGATGAATAAATGAAAACATGTAAACATCATAAAATCTGAGAAGAACTATTTTTTGCAGGTTTAGTGCCGGGAAGTTACAGCAAGATTGTTAGACGCAAAGTGTTCATTTAGCTACTTTCTTGGATTTTAGAGATAAAGGGGAGGTGCGACACCGGCCAGGAGTTTAGCAGGAAGTCAGAACCGAGTTTACTTATTTTAAGCAGAGGATTAATAAATGTAAACATAGAGAAACCTGAGAAGAACTATTTCCTGCAGGTTTAGAGCCGGGAAGTTGCGGCAAGATTGTTAGACGCAAAGTATTAATTTAGCTACTTTTGTAGACTTTAGAGATAAAGGGGAGGAGCGGCACCGGCCGGTACTTTAGCAGAAGAAAACATGTAAACATAGAGAAACCTAAGAAGAACTAATTTTTGCAGGTTTAGTGCCGGGAAGTTGCGGCAAGATTGTTAGACGCAAAGTATTAATTTAGCTGCTTTTGAGAATTTTAGAGATAAAGGGGAGGTGCGACACCGGCCGGTACTATAGTAGGAAGTCAGAATTGAGGTCACTTATTTTAAGAAGAGGATGAATAAATAAAAACATGTATACATAGAGAAAGCTGAGAAGAACTATTTCATGCAGGTTTAGAGCCGGGAATTTGTGGCAAGATTGTTAGACGCAAATTATTAATTTAGCTACTTCTGTGGATTTTAGAGATAAAGGGGAGGTGCGGCACCGGCCGGTACTTTAGCAGGAGAAAACATGTAAACATAGAGAAACCTAAGAAGAACTATTTTTTGCAGGTTTAGTGTGGGGAAGTTTTGGCAAGATTGTTACACACAAAGTATTAATTTAGCTACTTTTGTGGATTTTAGATATAAAGGGGAGTTGCGGCACCGGCCGGTAGTTTAGCAGGAAAAAAATGTAAACATAGAGAAACCTAAGAAGAACTATTTTTTGCAGGTTTAGTTTCGGGAAGTTGCGGCAAGATTGTTAGACGCAAAGTATTCATTAAACTACTTTTGTGGATTTTAGAGATAAAGGGGAGGTGCGGCACCGGCCGGTACTTTAGCAGGAGAAAACATGTAAACATAGAGAAACCTAAGAAGAACTATTTTTTGCAGGTTTAGTGTGGGGAAGTTTTGGCAAGATTGTTACACACAAAGTATTAATTTAGCTACTTTTGTTGATTTTAGAGATAAAGGGGAGGTGCGGCACCGGCCGGTACTTTAGCAGGAGAAAACATGTAAACATAGAGAAACCTAAGAAGAACTATTTTTTGCAGGTTTAGTGCCGGGAAGTTGCGGCAAGATTGTTAGACGCAAAGTTTTCATTTAGCTACTTTCGTGGATTTTAGAGATAAAGGGGAGGTGCGACACCGGCCGGTAGTTTAGCAGGAGAAAACATGTAAACATAGAGAAACCTAAGAATAACTATTTTTGCAGGTTTAGTTTCGGGAAGTTGCGGCAAGATTGTTAGACGTAAAGTATTCATTTAGCTACTTTCGTGGATTTTTACAGATAAAGGGGAGGTGCGACACCGGCCGGTACTCCAGCAGGAGAAAACATGTAAACATAGAGAAACCTAAGAAGAACTATTTGTTGCAGGTTTAGTGCCGGGAAGTTACAGCAAGATTGTTAGACCCAAAGTTTTCTTTTAGCTACTTTTGTGGATTTTAGAGATAAAGGGGAGGTGCGGCACCGGCCGGTACTTTAGCAGGAGAAAACATGTAAACATAGAGAAACCTAAGAAGAACTATTTTTTGCAGGTTTAGTGGTGGGAAGTTTTGGCAAGATTGTTACACACAAAGTATTAATTTAGCTACTTTTGTGGATTTTAGAGATAAAGGGGAGGTGCGGCACCGGCCGGTAGTTTAGCAGGAGAAAACATGTAAACATAGAGAAACCTAAGAAGAATTTTTTTTTTGCAGGTTTAGTGCGGGGAAGTTACGGCATGATTGTTAGACGCAAAGTGTTCATTTAGCCACTTTTGTGGATTTTAGAGATAAAGGGGAGGTGCGGCACTGGGCCGTTATTTTAGCAGGAAGTCAGAATTGAGGTCACGTCTTTTAAGCAGAGGATGAATAAATGTAAACATGTAAACATAGAGAAAGCTGAGAAGAACTATTTCATGCAGGTTTAGTGCCGGGAAGTTACGGCAAGATTGTTAGACGCAAAGTATTCATTTAGCTACTTTTGTGGATTTTAGAGATAAAGGGGAGGTGCGGCACCGGCTGGTACTTTAACAGGAAAAACATGTAAACATAGAGAAACCTAAGAAGAACAATTTTTTTGCAGGTTTAGTGCCGGGAAGTTGTGGCAAGATTGTTAGACGCAAAGTATTCATTTAGCTACTTTTGTAGACTTTAGAGATAAAGGGGAGGTGCGGCACCGGCCGGTACTTTAGCAGGAGAAAACATGTAAACATAGAGAAACCTAAGAAAAACTATTTTTTGCAGGTTTAGTGTGGGGAAGTTTCGGCAAGATTGTTGGACGCAAAGTATTCATTTAGCTACTTTTTTGGATTTTAGAGATAAAGGGGAGGTGCGGCCCCGGCCGGTACTTTAGCAGGAGAAAACATGTAAACATAGAGAAACCTAAGAAGAACTATTTTTTGCAGGTTTAGTGCCGGGAAGTTGCGGCAAGATTGTTAGACGCAAAGTATTAATTTAGCTGCTTTTGAGAATTTTAGAGATAAAGGGGAGGTGCGACACCGGCCGGTACTATAGTAGGAAGTCAGAATTGAGGTCACTTATTTTAAGAAGAGGATGAATAAATAAAAACATGTACACATAGAGAAAGCTGAGAAGAACTATTTCATGCAGGTTTAGAGCCGGGAATTTGTGGCAAGATTGTTGGACGCAAATTATTAATTTAGCTACTTTTGTGGATTTTAGAGATAAAGGGGAGTTGCGGCACCGGCCGGTACTTTTGCAGGAGAAAACATGTAAACATAGAGAAACCTAAGAATAATTTTTTTTTGCAGGTTTAGTGCCGGGAAGTTGCGGCAAGATTGTTAGACGCAAAGTATTAATTTAGCTACTTTTGTGGATTTTAGAGATAAAGGGGAGGTGCGGCACCGGCCGGTAGTTTAGCAGGAGAAAACATGTAAACACAGAGAAACCTAAGAGGAATTTTTTTTGCAGGTTTAGTGCCGGGAAGTTGCGGCAAGATTGTTAGACGCAAAGTATTCATTTAGCTACTTTTGTGGATTTTAGAGATAAAGGGGAGGTGCGGCACCGGCCGGTACTTTAGCAGGAGAAAACATGTAAACATAGAGAAACCTAAGAAGAACTATTTTTTGCAAGTTTAGTGCCGGGAAGTTGTGGCAAGATTGTTAGACGCAAAGTATTCATTTAGCTACTTTTGTGGATTTTAGAGATAAAGGGGAGGTGCGGCACCGGCCGGTACTTTAGCAGAAGAAACCATGTAAACATAGAGAAACCTAAGAAGAACAATTTTTTTGCAGGTTTAGTGCCAGGAAGTTACGGCAAGATTGTTAGACGCAAAGTATTCATTTAGCTACATTTGTGGATTTTTAGAGATAAAGGGGAGGTGCGACACCGGCCGGTAGTTTAGCAGGAGAAAACATGTAAACATAGAGAAACCTAAGAAGAACAATTTTTTTGCAGGTTTAGTGCCAGGAAGTTACGGCAAGATTGTTAGACGCAAAGTATTCATTTAGCTACTTTTGTGGATTTTTAGAGATAAAGGGGAGGTGCGACACCGGCCGGTAGTTTAGCAGGAGAAAACATGTAAACATAGAGAAACCTAAGAAGAACTATTTTTTGCAGGTTTAGTGTGTGGAAGTTTCGGCAAAATTGTTAGACGCAAAGTTTTCATTTAGCTACTTTTGTGGATTTTAGAGATAAAGGGGAGGTGCGGCACCGGCCGGTACTTTAGCAGGAAAAAACATGTAAACATAGAGAAACCAAAAAATGCCATTCGGTCCAGGTGACTTGTCCGTCCTCTTTGATCCGCAATGTCTTCGCTCTCTGCAGGACTCATTTCTACTTTCCGGGTCATGATATTTACCTGTGGCGCTCCACTTTGGCAGATAAGTTCGCATGTCATTTCCTTGTGCAAATACGTGTGAAATTAGACCCCCCCGCAGTATTTACCCCGGTACTTTACTGCATGTTCAGCGCGGTATCGTAAATGACTTTATGACATTCCGTGTCCGGGTGGTTCCGCATGCGTGCGGGCGGGGGTGGGGAGGGTAAAGGTGCTGATATATACACCGCACGCTTCTACATGCCACAAATCCACTTCAAGTACATTTTTATATCAGCGATGAGGCGGAGATAAAGTGCGGGCGTGTAAAATGTCATCAAGGCTCCGAGAGGAACCTCCCACTTGATGCTGCAGCTAAATGTTTGCTTGGGGGACTTTTAACTTCTTATTGCAACTTTACTGGGACACGTTCCAGTAAAGGGAATAAGTCTTCGTTTGGAATGTTTTTTTTTAGGATGAATCCGTTTGCACAAGAAGTGTGACTGTAAAGAAAAACAGGAGTCGCTGCCAAGGAGAAGCCGGAGCTTGAAAACCCTCTTCTGTGTCCTGTTTGGGAACACCTGGTGGAACACGTCAACAAAGACCAGATAAAAGCGAGTGTTGAAGACGATTAGGAAATATTTATTTATTTTTTATTTATATACATATTGCACTTTAATGTTTAATGTCATTATGTGAATTTTATAATTAAAGCAAAACAATTGTAATAGAATATTTACATTTTTTTTTTATTTTTAGGAAATTATTATCTTATATAAAATATTACTTTTAAAACTTGTTTTACTTTTAAAATATGAAATTTGATACGATAAAAGTGCAACATATCTTTTTTTCCCGTAAAATTGCATTTATTTGTATTTGTCTTCTTAAACACAACAAACACATCTAAGTACACACACACACGTCAAAACACACACATCTGATTACACCCACACAGATCACAACAGACACATCTGATTACACACACACGTCACAACCCACACATCTGATTACACACACGTCACATCACACACACACACACACATCTTATTACACACACACACACTCACACACACATCACAACACACACATCTGATTACGCACGCACATCACAACACACACATCTGATTACACACACGTCATAGCACACACACATCTCATTACACACACTCGTAACAACACACACATCAGATTACACGGACACGTCAGAACACACACATCTGAATACACACGCAAATCAGAACACACACATCTGATTGCACACACACACACACACGTCTGATTACACACACATCTGTTTACACACACACCCATGTCACAACACACATATCTGATTACCCACACACATCACAACACACACATCTGATTACACACACACACACACACACACGTCACAACACACACACACATCTGATTCCAAACACACATCACAACACATCTGATTACACACACGCACATCACAACACACACACTTAATTACACACAAACGTCAAAACACACACATCTGTTTACTCACATTTTTGTCACAACACACACGTCTGATTGCACACACACGTCACAACACACATCTGATCACACACACACACACACGTTACAACACACACATTTGCTTACACCCACAACCACGTCACAACACACATCTGATTACACACACACAAGTCACAACACACACACATCATTACACACACATATATCTGATTACACACACACACATGTCACAACACACACATCTGATTACACACACACACTTCACGACACAGACATTTAATTACACACACACACCCCAACAAACACATCTGATTACGCACGCACATCACAACACACACATCTGATTACACACACGTGACAACACGCACACAACTCATTACACACACTCGTAACAACACACATCAGATTACACAGACATGTCAGAACACACACATCTGAATACACATACAAATAACAACACACACATCTGATTGCACACACACACATGTCTGATTACACACACACCCATGTCACAACACACATATCTGATTACCCACACACATCACAACACACACATCTGATTACACTCACACAAACACATCACAACACACACATCTGATTCCAAACACACATCACAACACATCTGATTACACACACGCACATCACAACACACACATTTAATTACACACAAATGTCAAAACACACACATGTGTTTGCACACACATATGTCACAACACACACATCTGACTACACGCACACATCACAACACACATGTGATCACACACACACGTTACAACATACACATTTGCGTCACAACCCATCCACGTCACAACACACATCTGATTACACTCACACGTCACAACACACACACATCATAACACACACGTATCTGATTACACACATACAGACTTCACAACACACACTTCTGATTACACACACACACACATCACGACACACACATTTAATTACACACACACACACGTCACAACACACACATCTGATTACACGTGTGCGCACACACACACACATTTAATTACACACAAACGTCAAAACACACACATCTGTTTACACACACATATGCCATAACACACACATCTGACTACACACACACGTCACAACACACATGTGATCACACACACACACACATGTTACAACACACACATTTGCGTCACAACACACTTCTCAATTACACTCACACGTCACAACACACACACATCATAACACACACATATATCTGTTTACACACACACACACATGTCACAACACACACATCTGATTACACACACACACACACACACACACACACACACATCACAACACACATTTAATTACACACACATGTCACAACACACACATCTGATTACACGTGCGTGCAATTTCCCAACTCATATGAATGAATGAATGATTTTTATTTATTTTTTATTATATTATATATATATATATATATATATATATATATATATATATATATATATATATATATATATATATATATATATATATATATATATATATATATTATATTTTATTATATTATTATTATATTATTATTTTATTATTGTATTATTTTATTTATTTTATATGGAAACGGGGTTTGTATATATAATATGAAAAAATATATATTTTCATACCATTTTGACAGATATTTTTCTTGCTATATTTTGCATGGATTGATTTATTTGTACTTAATGTCAGGCCTTGTTAATCAGGAGGTGTAAAACAAAAGAACATTAAACCAGGAGAGTGAAAGGCTGTCGTACCTGAGG
Organism: Entelurus aequoreus; assembly: GCF_033978785.1. Classification (NCBI taxonomy): domain Eukaryota; kingdom Metazoa; phylum Chordata; class Actinopteri; order Syngnathiformes; family Syngnathidae; genus Entelurus; species Entelurus aequoreus. Next base: position 4,177,089 of record NC_084732.1, on the reverse strand, counting down.
GTGAGCAGGAAGTCAGCAGGGGGTGAGCAGGAAGTCAGCAGGGGGTAAAGTCCTTCTTGGCGGCTCATCACTTCTCTGTGACTTTGACGACTACTTCCACACCCCCCACTGAGACCAAGGTCGATGGTGAGGACACGCTACATAGCATTACTTGCAGTCCAAGTTCCGGTCTCATGGCTCTTAGTCAAGACCTGAAAGAGCGGTCTGGGAGACCCTTAGTGGACCATGGACGGTTTGCCAGACAACAATGGATGCCCCTACTTCGCTACACGTCTCAAAAATAACCGCCAGATTCAGTCAGATGAATTATTTGTTTTTTCTTTAGCCAACATGCTAACCTAGCGTAGTTAGCATGTAGCGAACATTGCTATGTCATATATGTCATAGTCGATAGTGTCCTGATCCGATATCAGCCGAAACAAGTGACAAATTACGGATGATATCGGCTCGCATTGAATATGTCTGATACAAGCATTTCTAAATGTCCTCCAATAAGCACACCATTTCTTCTATTTGACTTACAAAAGGTAAACACGCTAGGCTACTCGGAGCTAGCAGCCACTCAGCAGCTAAGCACACGGTAGCACACAAGCTAGGCATAGGTATGAGTCGTTGAACAATAAAACGGCACATTTGTCGATAAAAGCTGGTATCAAATAATTGATTTGACTTTAGGGTTTTGTAGTTGGAATTGGGGGTTTACAAGGGTTGGAAATTGGGGGTTAAATCACCAAAATGATTCCCGAGCGCGGCCCCCGCTGCTGCTCACTGCTCACCTCACCTCCCAGGGGGTGAACAAGGGGATGGGTCGAATGCAGAGGGTAATTTCACCACACCTAGTGTGTGTGTGTGTGACAATCATAGGTACTTTAACTTTAACTTTAACTTTAATAATATTATTTATTTTAAGGATTTTTTTTTCAAGTTTCATGTGTGATTATTATACTATTTTGTCCTCATAGTACTTTATTTCTGCAAATATTATAGTTAATATTATTATTTTGGGAAAACAGTAATGAAGTAGTAAATATTCTGACTTTATTCATCATTTAATTTTCAATATTATGATTTTTAGTCACACTGTAATTATTATTTTTTTTCAAATTGACAACTTTATGTTGGTAACAATGTGACATTATTTATGTAATATTATGACAACATGTGTTAATTTAATGACTTTAGGGTTTTGTTTAGTATTATTATTTTGGAAAAACAGGAATGAAGTATTAATTTTTCAATATTATTATGATTTTTAGTCACACTATAATTTTAATTTGGTCACGTTTTGACATTATTTATGTGTGATTATTATACTTTTTGTCCTCATAGTACTTTAGGCCTGCATTTATTATAATTAGTATTATTATTTTGGGAAAACAGGAATGAAGTATTAATTTTTCAATGTTATTATGATTTTTAGTCACACTTTTTGACATTATTTATGTAATATTATGACAAAATGTGTTAATTAAATGGCTTTAGGATTTTGTAGTTGTGATTGTATGACTTAAATCCGAAAATATTGTTTAAGTTTTATGTCTGAATTGTATACTTTTTTGTCCTCGTAGTACTTTATTTCTGCATTTGTTATAATGATTATTATTATTTTGTGAAAACAGGAATGAAGTAGTAATATTATGACTTTATTGATTAATTTTCATTTAATATTATTGTGATTTTTAGTCACACTATATTATTTTTTTCTAATTGACAACTTTATGTTGTTAACAATGTGACATTATTTATGTAATATTATGACAACATGTGTTAATTTAATGACTTTAGGGTTTTGTTTTAAGTTTTGTGTCTTAATATTATACTTTTTGTCCTCGTAGTACTTTAGTCCTGCAATTATTATAATTAGTATTATTATTTTGGGAAAACAGGAATGAAGTATTCATTTTTTAATATTATTATGATTTTTAGTCTCACTTTTTGACATTATTTATGTAATATTATTACAAAATGTGTTAATTAAATGGCTTTAGGGTTTTGTAGTTGTGATTGTATGACTTAAATCAGGAAATATTGTTTAAGTTTCATGTCTGAATTTTATAATTTTGTCCTTGTAGTACTTTATTTCTCCATTAATTATAATGATTATTATTATTTTTTGAAAACAGGAATGAAGTAGTAATATTATGACTTTATTAATTAATTGTCATTTAATATTATTGTGATTTTTAGTCACACTATAATTATAATTTTTTTGTAATTGACAACTTTATGTTGGTAACAATGTGACATTATTTATGTAATATTATGACAACATGTGTTAATTTAATGACTTTAGGGTTTTGTAGTTGCGATTTTATGACTCATTTCAGGAAATATTTTTTTAAGTTTTGTGTCTTAATATTATGCTTTTTGTCCTCGTAGTACTTTAGTCCTGCAATTATTATAATTAGTATTATTATTTTGGGAAAACAGGAATGAAGTATTCATTTTTCAATATTATTATGATTTTTAGTCACACTAGAATTTTAATTTGGTCACGTTTTGACATTATCTATGTAATATTATGACAAAATGTGTTAATTAAATGACATTAGGGTTTTGTAGTTGTGATTGTATGACTTAAATCAGGAAATATTGTTTAAGTTTCATGTCTGAATTTCATACTTTTTTGTCCTCGTAGTACTTTATTTCTGCATTTATTATAATGATTATTATTATTTTGTGAAAACAGGAATGAAGTAGTAATATTATGACTTTATTAATTAATTATCATTTAATATTATTATGATTTTTAGTCACACTTTTTGACATTATTTATGTAATATTTTGACAAAATGTGTTAATTAAATGGCTTTAGGATTTTGTAGTTGTGATTGTACGACTTAAATCAGGAAATATTGTTTAAGTTTCATGTCGGAATTTTATACTTTTTTGTCCTCGTAGTACTTTATTTCTGCATTTATTATCATGATTATTATTATTTTGTGAAAACAGGAATTAAGTAGTAATAGTATGACTTTATTAATTAATTATCATTTAATATTATTGTGATTTTTAGTCACACTTTAACGACAACTTTTGACATTTTTTAATGTAAAATTATGACAAATCATGACTTTGTAGTTGCAATTTTATTTAATGAACTATAACATAATTATAAATATTTGTTTTTGAATAAAAAAATCCTAATAGTGATTTTTAACACTGTTTACACGTGTGTGTGTAAACACCGACCAGTGTCTGTTCCCTCAGCCTGTTTGTTCTCCGGCCTTTGCCGCGGGCTCCAACGTGGCGGGCGGCGGGGTAATACGGCGGCCTGCCCGCCTTATCGGACGCGGCGAGGGGGGGGGGGGGGGACTCCTCTTGGCCCGGGTCGCAAAGCCGCTTTGAAGCATCTGTCGGCGCCCCCTCCCCCCGCCCCGGGGATAAACGTCAGGTCTATCTCAGGTGGCAGCTGTGGCGGCAGCAGGAAGCCAAACGCGGCGAGTTTCTGTTCCCATTTAAAAACACGGGCTTTCTTTCTTTCCGCCGCCATTCACACTCGCCAGGGAAATGACTTCCTTTTCAAAAAGCGAGCATTCATCTTCTCGCCTTGCAGGGTCACGCCGGTGAAAGACGGCGGACGCCGCCGGTCGTCGACCGCGATCTGACGGCCATTTGAGAGGATTGTTAGCATTGTTAGCTCTGTTGGCGTCCATTAGTCTGAAGGAGGAGGCCTTGAGTCGACCGCCATCCCTTTCAGGCATTTTCCACGGCACGCCACACTAACCTTGCATATTCAGCCACACAAAAACTGAACGGCCTTCCATTAGTTTCCCATATAAATGTTGAACAGCTGGGTTATCCTAGCCCTTTTGCAGTGTTTACACAAAGTCTGGAGGTTAGTCGCATTAAGACACGGCTTCAAAGCCGGAATATTTTGTAATATCGCGCCCGCAAAAATCGCTCCAGAGTCAGAGAGCTGATCAAAAATATTTCAAACACCAATTTAACTGTCAGGTTCAAACACCGATGACATCTGTTAAACTGGACAAGAAGCAAAGAATCAAACAGGGACAGAATTAAATTTGGCTCAATTTGAGGAGAAACGTCTGGTCTGTACTTTTGTACAGTCTCCAGCACGCTCTGGCGAAAGATTGAACGCTTCCTCCTTCATTTTGGACTTTCCCGAACCACAAGGCAACAGCTGCTTCCAAAGGGACGTGGGTCGTAAACAGCCGTTGCCTTTGGTTACAGAAGAGTTCAAAAGAAAAGGTCGTGAACGGTTCACGGAAAAGGTCGTGAAAGAGATCAAGAAAGAGGTCGCAAAAGACTTAAACAAATTAGGTTCGTAAAAGAGTTCAAAAAAGAGGTCGTCTGGAACTTGGGCAGATCCTGATTTGTAGTCCTTGGGTTAAAACAATATATTTCTGTTGATTACCATACATGAAAGGAAACAGAACACCTTCATGTTGATTCCCCCGCTACACAGTGGAGTTTTACAAGCCTTCTTCTTGGTAGGTTCAAAGACTTGTTTTTGCTTCTCACTGGAAACTCATTGAAACACAACATTTTTGTGATAACTCGATAAAATTATTCCAACATTAACGTCCGACCCGAGTCCCACAGGGAACTGATTTTTGTGTCTGTAGTATTAAAATGTCACATCACAATTAGGGATGTCCGATAATGGCTTTTTGCCGATACCCGATATGCCGATATTGTCCAACTCTTTAATTACCGATACCGATATCAACCGATACCGATATCAACCGATATATACAGTCGTGGAATTAACACATTATTATGCCTAATTTGGACAACCAGGTATGGTGAAGATAAGGTACTTTTTAAAAAAATGAATCAAATAAAATAAGATAAATAAATTAAAAACATTTTCTTGAATAAAAAAGAAAGTAAAACAATATAAAAACAGTTACATAGAAACTAGTAATTAATGAAAATTTGTAAAATTAACTGTTAAAGGTTAGTACTATTAGTGGACCAGCAGCACACACAATCATGTGTGCTTACGGACTGTATCCCTTGCAGACTGTATTGATATATATTGATATATAATGTAGGAAGCAGAATATTAATAACAGAAAGAAACAACCCTTTTGTGTGAATGAGGAGAGGGAGGTTTTTTGGGTTGGTGCACTAATTGTAAGTGTATCTTGTGTTTTTCATGTGGATTCAATAAAAAAAAAAAAAAAATAATAATAATAATAAATAAAAAAAAACGATACTGATAACAAAAAAACCGATACCGCTAATTTCCGATATCACATTTTAACGCATTTATCGGCCGATAATATCGGCAGACCGATATTATCGGACATCTCTAGTCACAATTATAATTATTATCACGGTAATGGTGAATAAGCTCAAAATGTACCTATAAAGCGCACCGGTATATAAGTCGCATCCACTAAATGGTAGAATACAATTAGTTTTTCCATATATAAGCCGCACCTGACTATAAGTCGCAGATAAATACCTTGTGGAATGAGTTATTTACACACTGAAACAATCTGTAAATGTTTACATATCTTAATTGTTTCCGAACAGTGTCGGTAACAGGGCAGTAAAACGGCGGACCAAACAAAACGGAAGTCACGGTCATGGACCCGCTAGCTGACGACACTAGCTTCATTATATTACGATAACAAGTACCAAAAAAAACAAAAAAACACTCCTACAGACATCACGTTTAATAAGTAAGAACATCCATAAATTAGCCGCACCGTTTTATAAGCTGCAGGGTTCAAAGGGTAGGCAAACATTTAGGTGCTAGTAGTCTAGAATTTATGGTTGCCAATTTAACTTCGGACCTGAGTCCCACAGGGAACTGATTTTTGTATCTTTAGTATTAAAATGTCACGTCATGATTATAATTATTATCACGGTAATGGTGAATAAGCTCAAAATGTACCTATAGAGTGCACCGGTATATAAGTCGCATCCACAAAATGGTAGAATAAAATTACTTTTCCATATATAAGCCGCACCTGACTATAAGTCGCAGATATATACCTTGTGAAATTAGTTATTTATACACTGAAACAATCTGTAAATGTTTACATATCTTAATTGTTTCCAAACAGTGTCGGTAACAGGGCAGTAAAACGGCCGACCAAACAAAACAGAAGTCACGGTCATGGACCCGCTAGCTGACGACACTAGCTTCATTATATTACGATAACAAGTACCAAAAAGAACAAAAAAACACTCCTACAGACATCACGTTTACTAAGTAAGAACATCCATAAATTAGCCGCACCATTTTATAAGCTGCAGGGTTCAAAGGGTAGGCAAACAATTAGGTGCTAGTAGTCTAGAATTTATGGTTGCCAATTTAACTTCGGACCTGAGTCCCACAGGGAACTGATTTTTTGTGTCTTTAGTATTAAAATGTCACATCAGGATTATAATTATTATCACGGTAATGGTAAATAAGCTCAAAATGTACCTATAGAGCGCACCGGTATATAAGTCGCATCCACTAAATGGTAGGATAAAATTACTTTTCCATATATAAGCCGCACCTGACTATAAGTCGCAGATATATACCTTGTGGAATGAGTTATTTACACACTGAAACAATATGTAAATGTTTACATATCTTAATTGTTTCCAAACAGTGTCGGTAACAGGGCAGTAAAACGGCGGACCAAACAAAACGGAAGTCACGGTCATGGACCCGCTAGCTGCGCAAGCTTTGATTGATTGATTGATTGAAATTTGTATTATTAGATTGCACAGTACAGTACATATTCCGTACAATTGACCACTAAATGGTAACACCCGACTAAGTTTTTCCACTTGTTTAAGTCGGGGTCCACATGAATCAATTCATGGTAGCTAGCTCTCCGATCAGCCAAACCCACTCAATAACTCCACGGTGACGTTTTTGGTGGATTTACTGAGGAATTTGTGAAACTGAAACAATACAAAAAAAGACTGCCGTTGTAAGTTAATAATACTAACACACACACTCTTAAACGTGTTAGCATATGAGCTAATGCTAACGGCACTAGCTTCATTATATTACGATAACAAGTACAAAAATGCACCAAAAAACCCTCCTACAGAAATCACATTTACTAAGTATGAAAATCCATAAATTAGTTGCACCGTTTTATAAGCTGCAGGGTTCAAAGGGTAGGAAAAAATGTAGGTGCTTGTAGTCTATAATTCATGGTGCTAATTTAACCTCGGACCTGAGTCCCACAGGGAACTGATTTTTGTGTCTGTAGTAGGGATGTAACGATATCTAAATGTCATTTCACCATTATTGTGACCAAAATTATTATGGTAATCATTATTATCACGTTATTAGTAAATGTGCTCAAATGTACCGTATCATCCGGACTATAGAGCGCACCGCATTCACTAAATGTTAGAAACACCTTTTTTTTTTCATATATAAGCCGCACCTGACTATAAGTTGCAGATGTACACCTTTTAAAATGAGTTATTTACACATAAATATTATGTAAATGTTTATTTACATACATTCATTGTTTCCAAACGGTGTCTGGAACAGGGCAGTAAAACGGTTGATCAAACAAAACAGAAGTCATGGTCATGGACCAGCTAGCTGCCCAAGCTAGTTCTCCAATCGGCTGAACAGACTCAATAATTTCACTGTGAAATTTTGGGGAATTTACTGAGGAATTTATGAAACTGAAACAACTAAAAAAAAATGTCATTGTAAGTTAATAATACTAACACAGACACTCGTAAACATGTTAGCATATTAGCTAAAGCTAACGACGCTAGCTTGATTACATTAGGATAGCACGTACAAATTTGTATAGAAACACTCCTACAGACATCAAACATGGGGACGGTTTAGTAAGTAAGAATTGTTTTAGTTACATTGTGAAAACTTACAAACATGGCTTGGAGTGATGAATGAAGAATCCATACGAGTAGAAACGCTGTGGACGGCGAGAAGACGAAAAATTACATTTTTACTTCCGGTTGAAAAAAACACATCAGTACCATGGCAAAAAAATTACAATTGTTTTTAGTTTTTAGCTCAATGCCTTCATGATGGTTTGTATGTTGTATGTATTTTATGTATTTGTACCTTGTTTTTACTGTTGTACCTTGTTTTTACTGTTGTACCTCATTTTTACTGTTGTACCTTGTTTTTACTGTTGTACCTTGTTTTTACTCTTGTACCTTGTTTTTTCCTGTTGTACCTCGTTTTTACTGGTGTACCTTGTTTTTACTGTTGTACCTTGTTTTTACTGTTGTACCTTGTTTTTACTCTTGTACCTTGTTTTTACTGTTGAACCTTGTTTTTACTGTTGAACCTTGTTTTTACTGTTGTACCTTGTTTTTACTGTTGTACCTTGTTTTTCCTGTTGTACCTTGTTTTTACTGTTGAACCTTGTTTTTACTGTTGAACCTTGTTTTTACTGTTGTACCTTGTATTTACTGTTGTACCTCGTTTTTACTGTTGTACCTTGTTTTTACCGTTATACCTTGTTTTTACTCTTGTACCTTGTTTTTACTGTTGAACCTTGTTTTTACCGTTGTACCTTGTTTTTACTGTTGTACCTTGTTTTTACTGATGTACCTTGTTTTTACTGTTGAACCTTGTTTTTACTGTTGAACCTTGTTTTTACTGTTGTACCTCGTTTTTACTGTTGTACCCTGTTTTTACTGTTGTACCTTGTTTTTACTCTTGTACCTTGTTTTTACTGTTGAACCTCGTTTTTACTTTTGTACCTTGTTTTTACTGTTGTACCTTGTTTTTACTGTTGTACCTTGTTTTTACTGTTGAACCTTGTTTTTACTGTTGTACCTTGTTTTTAATGACCACTGCTGCAAACCAAATTGCCCCTCGGGGACAATAAAGATTTTCTAAGTCTAAAAAGATAACACACCTTATTGGTAAAACGGCCGACCAAACAAAACAGAAGTCATCGTCATGGACCCACGAGCTGCGCAAGCTAGCTCTCCAATAAGTTAAACAGACTCAATAACTCCACAGAGACGTTTTGGTGATTTATATATTCATTTATTTTATTTTTTATTTTTTTTAAATGTATTTATTTTTTATTTTATTTTAATGTTTTTAAATGTATTTATTTATTTATGTATTAAACATTTATAATTATTATTATTTATTTATTTATTTATTTTATTTTATTTATTTTTTTAATTGTATTTATTTTATTGTTTTTATTTTTTATTATTATTATTAATTACGTTTTGGTGAATTTACTAAACCTAAAATAATACAAATAAAAAAAGCCACTGTAAGTCATCAATACTAACACAGACACCCGTAAACGTGTCAGCATGTTAGCGGATGCTAACGACGCTTACAATACCATAACACGCGCCGATAAGCACCAATAACACAAGTACAGAAATCACACATGACACACTTTAGTCAGTAAGAATTGTTTTAGTTATATTGTAAAACTTACAAATGTTGCTTGGAGCGATGAATGAAGAATCCATACGAGTAAAAGACAAAACGGCACTTGTACTTCCGGTTGAAAGCCCAGTCCGAACAGCACCTGCAGTGAGCGAACTCGTCCACAAATCGGCACCGTAACACAAAACAATAACACACCTATTTAGTCTATTTGCACGATGGCTGTCAGTGAAGTAGATTCCATAAATGAGCCGCACTGTTTTATAAGCAGCAGGGCTCAAAGCGTAGGGGAAAAAAAAGCAACTGCTTATAGTCGTAAGGTAACGTCACACGAAGGAAGTGGCGAGTCATCTCCGACAGTGGACGCTCCGTGCTGGTTCTCCCGCTGCCCAGCGTCGCCCCTGACGACCTTCACGGGCCGAGCGCGTGGATCGATGGCGGAGGCGCTTTGAAAACCGTTCGACCGCTGTTTTGTCTCCCGGGCGTTTCGAAAAGGCTTTGAGCACGAGGACCGCAAGGCGTGCGGCGGCAAAGGTCAGGAAGGTGCTCTGGCCGGCGTTCGATTCGGGTTCAATAGTCTGTACCGTAAACTGTTGTCGGACACAAAGTTCTCTTGATAGTCAACCATGGACTTTAAAGCAGTGGGGCTGAGGGAAAGACACGTTCCTCACGTTGTTTGGGGTACAAGACCAGGACTAGGACTTTTAGGGACCCTTTGTTTACAAAGAGGCTGACCATCTATCCAATTTCTCCAGCTTCCTTTCCTAGAAAGTATCTAAGGACTAACGGTCATGAAGTTTCTCAAAGAACCCCCAAAGAGTCCAAAAGTACCACAAAACGGACCTAACCCTAAAAGTCCCGGTGCTCCATAAAGGTCTCCGAAATGTATCCAAAGACATTTTAGGCAAACCCTTTTCTTATTGGGACCACTTGAGTTCCCCAGAACCGTTGGACCTCAGAGGTATTTAGAAGACCGGAATTAGGGTTAGGGGTTGGCCGCATTGCTTGGAGAAAGTCCAGCCAGTTTTCGGTGAGGGTTGGACTAAGCCAGGTCTCCCGTTTGTCACCAAGTCTAATCTAACTTATGTGGACGTAAGTCCTGGGCGAGGGGAGAATGGATCGTGAGACCGACAGGCAGATCGGTGCGGTGTCTGAAGTGATGCCACGGGAAAAACCCAGGACACCTTGGAGAGACATAGTCCTGGGAACGTGTCGGGGTCCCCCGGGAGGAGCTGGACCAAGTAGGCTAGGAGAAATACTACTTCCGTTGATGTTTTGGTCCACTATTTAAATGGGTCTTGGAATTTCAGGGACGCGTTTAGACCAGAATGGATCACACAGTTTAGACCAGTATGGATCACAAAGTTTAGACTGATGTTTTTCTATTGAGACCTACTTCAACTTCTGTGGGACTAGATAGTCAACCATGAACTTTAAAGCAGTGGGGCTGAGGGAAAGACACATTCCTCAGGTGGTTTGGGGTATGAGACCAGATATAGGACTTTTAGGGACCCTTTGTCTACAAAGAGGCAAAGTCCTGGTGCTCCAAAAGGTCCCCAATATGTATCCAAAGACCTTTAGGGCAAACCCTTTCTTATTGGGACCACTTGAGTTCCTTTGGGACCTTCACAGACCCCTTGGACCTCAGAGGTATTTAGAAGACCGGAATTAGGGTTCGGGTTGGCCGCATTGCTTGGAGAAAGTCCAGCCAGTTTTCGGTGAGGGTTGGACTGAGCCAGGTCGCCCTTTTGTCACCAAGTCTAATCTAACTTATGTGGACGTAAGTCCTGGGCGAGGGGAGAATGGATCGTGAGACCGACAGGCAGATCGGTGCGGTGTCTGAAGTGATGCCACGGGAAAAACCCCGGACACCTTGGGGAGACATAGTCCTGGGAACGTGTCGGTGTCCCGGGAGGAGCTGGACCAAGTAGGCTAGGAAAAATACTACTTCCCCTGATGTTTTGGTCCACTATTTAAATGGGTCTTGGAATTTCAGGGACGCGTTTAGACCAGAATGGATAACAACGTTTAGACCAGTATGGATCACAAAGTTTAGACTGATTTTTTTCTATTGAGACCTACTTCAACTTCTGTGGGACTAGATAGTCAACCAAAGAGTCCAAAAGTACCGCAAAACGGACCTAACCCTAAAAGTCCCGGTGCTCCATAAAGGTCTCCAAAATGTATCCAAAGACATTTCAAACCCTTTTCTTATTGGGACCACTTGAGTTCCCCAGAACCGTTGGACCTCAGAGGTATTTAGAAGACCGGAGTTAGGGTTAGGGGTTGGCCGCATTGCTTGGAGAAAGTCCAGCCAGTTTTTGGTGAGGGTTGGACTGAGCCAGGTCTCCCGTTTGTCACCAAGTCTAATCTAACTTATGTGGACGTAAGTCCTGGGCGAGGGGAGGATGGATCGTGAGACCGACAGGCAGATCGGTGCGGTGTCTGAAGTGACGCCTCGGGAAAAACCCAGGACACCTTGGGGAGACATAGTTCTGGGAACGTGTCGGGGTCCCCCGGGAGGAGCTGGACCAAGTAGGCTAGGAGAAATACTACTTCCCCTGATGTTTTGGTCCTCTATTTAAATGGGTCTTGGAATTTCCGGGACGTGTTTAGACCAGAATGGATAACAACGTTTAAACCAGTATGGATCACAAAGTTTAGACTGATGTTTTTCTATTGAGACCTACTTCAACTTCTGTGGGACTAGATAGTCAACCATGAACTTTAAAGCAGTGGGGCTGAGGGAAAGACACATTCCTCACGTTGTTTAGGGTACAAGACCAGGACTAGGACTTTTAGGGACCCTTTGTTTACAAAGAGGCTGACCATCGATCCACTTTCTCCAGCTTCCTTTCCTAGAAAGTATCTAAGGACTAACAGACATGAAGGTTGCCAAAAAAAACCCAAAGAGTCCAAAAGTACCGCAAAACGGACCTAACCCTAAAAGTCCTGGTGCTCCAAAAGGTCCCCAAAATGTATCCAAAGACCTTTTGGGCAAACCCTTTTCTTATTGGGACCACTTGAGTTCCTTTGGGACCTTCACAGACCCTTTGGACCTCAGAGGTATTTAGAAGACCGGAATTAGGGTTAGGGGTTGGCCGCATTGCTTGGAGAAAGTCCAGCCAGTTTTTGGTGAGGGTTGGACTGAGCCAGGTCTCCCGTTTGTCACCAAGTCTAATCTAATTTATGTGGACGTAAGTCCTGGGCGAGGGGAGAATGGATCGTGAGACCGACAGGCAGATCGGTGCGGTGTCTGAAGTGATGCCACGGGAAAAACCCAGGACACCTTGGGGAGACCTAGTCTTGGGAACGTGTCGGGGTCCCCCGGGAGGAACTGGACCAAGTAGGCTAGGAGAAATACTACTTTCCCTGATGTTTTGGTCCACTAATTAAATGGGTCTTGGAATTTCAGGGACGCATTTAGACCAGAATGGATCACACAGTTTAGACCAGTATGGATCACAAAGTTTAGACTGATGTTTTTCTATTGAGACCTACTTCAACTTCTGTGGGACTAGATAGTCAACCATGAACTTTAAAGCAGTGGGGCTGAGGGAAAGACACGTTCCTCAGGTGGTTTGGGGTACAAGACCAGGACTAGGACTTTTAGGGACCCTTTGTTTACAAAGAGGCTGACCATCGATCCACTTTCTCCAGCTTCCTTTCCTAGAAAATATCTAAGGACTAACGGTCATGAAGTTTCCCAAAGAACCCCCAAAGAGTCCAAAAGTACAGCAAAACGGACCTAACCCTAAAAGTCCTGGTGCTCCAAAAAGGTCCCCGAAATGTATCCAAAGACCTTTTAGGCAAACCCTTTTCTTATTGGGACCACTTGAGTTCCCCAGAACCGTTGGACCTCAGAGGTATTTAGAAGACCGGAGTTAGGGTTAGTGTTGGCCGCATTGCTTGGAGAAAGTCCAGCCAGTTTTCGACGAGGGTTGGACTGAGCCAGGTCTCCCGTTTGTCACCAAGTCTAATCTAACTTATGTGGACGTAACTCCTGGCCGAGGTCCCGCGTGAAGGGGAGAATGGATCGTGAGACCGACAGGCAGATCGGTGCGGTGTCTGAAGTGATGCCACGGGAAAAACCCAGGACACCTTGGGAAGACATAGTCCTGGGAACGTGTCGGGGTCCCCCGGGAGGAGCTGGACCAGGTAGGCTAGGAGAAATACTACTTCACCTGATGTTTTGGTCCACTATTTAAATGGGCCAATGGATGGATGGAATCACAAATGGGTGGATTAATAGATGAGGGATGGATGGCTGGCTGGATGGAAGGAGGGATGGATGGATGGATGGATGGATGGATGGATGGATGGATGGACGGATGGATGGAATGACAAATGGATGGAGGGATGACAAGATGAATGGATGGAATTATGGATGGATGGATGGATGGATGGATGAATACATGGATGGATGGATGGATGGATGGATGGATGGATGGATGGATGGATGGATGGATGGCTATACAGATGATGGATAAATGGATGCATGGAATGACAAATGGATGGAGGGATGACAAGATGAATGGATGGAATTATGGATGGATGGATGGATGAATGCATGGATGATGGATGGATGGATGGATGGATGGATGGATGGATGGATAGATGGATGGATGGATGGATGGATGGATGGATGGCTATACAGATGATGGATAAATGGATGCATGGAATGAAAAATGGATGGATGGATGACAAGATGAATGGATGGAATTATGGATGGATGGATGGATGGATGCATACATGGATGATGGATGGATGGATTGATGGATGTCTATACAGATGATGGATAAATGGATGGATGGAATGACAAATGGATGGATGGATGACAAGATGAATGGATGGAATTATGGATTAATGGATGAATACATGGATGATGGATGGATGGATGGAATGACAAATAGATAGATGGCTATACATATGATGGATAAATGGATGGATGGAATGACAAATGGATGGATGGATGTCAAGATGAATGGATGGAATTATGGATGGATGGTAGAATACGTGGATGATGCATGGATGGATGGAATGACAAATGGATGGATGGCTACACAGATGATGGATAAATGGATGGATGGAATGACAAATGGACGCATGGATGTCAAGATGAATGGATGGAATCATGGATGGATGGTAGAATACGTGGATGATGCATGGATGGATGGAATGACAAATGGATTGATGGCTATACAGATGATGGATAAATGGATGGATGTAATGACAAATGGATGGATGGATGTCAAGATGAATGGATGGAATTATGGATGGATGGATGAATACATGGATGATAGATGGATGGATGGATGGAATTATGGATGGATGGATGCATACATGGATGATGCATGGATGGATGGAATGACAAATGGATGGATGGCTATACAGATGATGGATACATGGATGGATGGAATGACAAATGGATGGATGGATGTCAAGATGAATGGATGGAATTATGGATGGATGGTAGAATACGTGGATGATGCATGGATGGATGGAATGACAAATGGATGGATGGCTATACAGATGATGGATAAATGGATGGATGGAATGACAAATGGACGGATGGATGTGAAGATGAATGGATGGAATTATGGATAGATGGATAGATGAATACATGGATGATGGATGGATGGCTTTACAGATGACGGATAAATGGATGGATGGAATGACAAATGGACGGATGGATGTCAAGATGAATGGATGGAATTATGGATGGATGGATGAATACATGGATGATGGATGGATGGATGGAATGACAAATGGATGGATGGCTTTACATATGATGGATAAATGGATGGATGGAATGACAAATGGATGGATGGATCAATGGATGGATGGAATGACAACTGGGTGGATTAATGGATGAGGGATGGATGGAATGACAAATGGATGGCTCAACGAAAGGATGGAATGACAAATGGATGGAGGAATGAATGGATGCATGGATGGATGGAATGATGAATGAATGGTTGGATGAATACATGGATATGGAGGATGTATAGATGGATAGATTAAGGGATGGTGATACATGGATGGATGGATGGCTATATGGATGATGGACGGAATGATAAATGGATGGATGGATGGATGGATGATGGATAGATAAAATGACAAATGATGGATGGATGACTTGTTATTACATATGTTGGCCAGAAGGGGAGCATTTAATTTTTTTTACACACACTTGTTATTTCATATGTTGACCAGAGTGGGAGCACTTTTAAAAGCAACACACGGTCAATTTGAAAACTCCCTCCTATTTTGGGACCACCCTCATTTTGATAGATGTCACCACCAGGGGGTGCAAATGAGATCTCTATTTGATTGTTTTGTGTAACGTGCTTAAGGACCGATGACAAAGGAGTCAGGGACCACAGATGGCCCCTGTGCCACACTTTGGGCAACACAGCTGTAGAAGCTAACTGTTAATGGCCACTATAGTCTTAGTAGCGTAGTGTATTTGTTCATCCTATGGTCACATATGGGACGCGGGTTGTCTTACGTCAGCACCGGAAGTCGTAAAATCAGCCGTTCACCTGGCGGGTTTTTTCGGGGATGAACAGGGAAGTCCTTCTTTAGCTGCCATCTTGTTTCATCATATATTGCTGCATTTGCACATGTCAATGTTTACTTTTGTGTGCACATTAAATCAACAAAAAATCCTGACTTTGGAGCAATGTTCACGGACTCTAGTATTTGGCTCTCTATTAGATGCAATGTTTTTTCCGTATTGGGACCATGATTTCTGCCCTAACTTGTTCACCGGTCCTCATATGGAAGGTACTTTTCCTTGTTGATGTCTCAAGACCGTATCGTAGTGTATTTGTTTACCCTATGGTCACATATGGGTTGTCTTACGTCAGCGCCGGAAGTGGTAAAATCAGCTGTTCACCTGGCAGGTTTTTTCGGGGATGAATAGGTAAGTCCTTCTTTAGTTGCCGTCTTGTTTTATCATATATTGCTGCCTTTGCACCTGTCAATGTTTACTTTTGTATGCACATTAAATCAACAAAAAAATCCTGACTTTGGAGCAATGTTCACAGACTTTAGTATTTGGCTCTCTATTATATGCAATGGTTTTTCCGTATTGGGACCATGATTTCGGTCCTAACTTGTTCACCGGTCCTCATATGGAAGGTACTTTTCCTTATTGATGTCTAAAGACCATACCAAAGTGCATTTGTTCATCCTATGGTCACATATGGGATGCGGGTTGTCTTACGTCAGCAACGGAAGTGGTAAAATCAGCTGTTCACCTGGCAGGTTTTTTCGGGGATGAATAGGTAAGTCCTTCTTTAGTTGCCGTCTTGTTTTATCATATATTGCTGCCTTTGCACCTG
>NC_084732.1:4132900-4150400 GCF_033978785.1 Entelurus aequoreus | reverse complement strand
AATTAATCTATTTATTCTTCCTTTCCAGATTTTGGCACGTTCTACCTTCCAAAAAAAAATTGAACTTCCAGGAAGTAAGGAAAATTTGAATTTCCAGGAAGTAAGCAGTGTTGCCTAAAATGCATTAATTAATGACGTTTTGTTGGGTAATTGTGTGAATGCTCCAAATAATTCACACATATGGTTTTCCACACCAAAATTAATCTATTTATTCTTCTTCTCCAGATTCTGGCACATTCTACCTTCCAAAAAAATTTTGAATTTCCAGGAAGTAAGTAAAATTTGAATTTCCAGGAAGTAAGCAGTGTTGCCTAAAATGCATTAATTAATGATGTTTTTTTTGGGTAATTTGTTTTCTACACCAAAATGCATCTATTTATTCTTCTTCTCCAGATTTTGGCACGTTCTACCTTCCAAACAAATTTGGATTTCCAATAAGCAAGTAAAATTTGAATTTCCAGGAAGAAGGAAGTGTTGCCTAAAATGCATTAATTAATGAAATTGTTTTGGGTAATTGTGTGAATGCTCCAAATAATTCACACATATGGTTTTTTGCACCAAAATGTATTTGTTTATTGTTCTTCTCCAGATTTTGGCGCGTTCTACCTTCCAAAAAATCTAAAAATTCCCAGAATTCCAGGTTGTCTGGGACATTTTTCCCATTCAAAATGAATTGGCCATTTTTCAAACTTCCACCATTTTCAAATATTTTAAATAAGAAGACTGAAAGAAAAACATTACGCACAATACAGTGATTCAACACAAATATGATATAATAATAATATAAATAACTTTGGAACAAAAATAGATTTAAACATCCCAAACGGCAGCCATTATTGGAACTATATTGAAATATATAAAAAAACAAAAACAAACGGGCACAGTTTATTAATCGTGATAGGGTAACAGGACTGAATAAGACATTAAAAAAGTGTATCTATTATTAGAATATTTATTATTATTATTTTTATATTTTTAATTTATGTTGGGTTTTTTAATGACGTTTTGTTGGGTAATTGTGTGAATGCTCCAAATAATTCATGCATATGGTTTTCCACACCAAAATTAATCTATTTATTTCCAGTAAGCAAGTAAAATTTGAATTTCCAGGAAGTAAGCAGTGTTGCCTAAAATGCATTCATTAATTAAATGTTTTGGGGTAATTGTGTGAATGCTCCAAATAATTCACACATATGGTTTTCCACACCAAAATTAATCTATTTATTCTTCTTTTTCCATATATATATTTAGCTATTATTAGAATATTTATTATTATTATTTTTATATTTTTATTTTATGTTGGGTTTTTTTCATAGTTTTTTTCTTCTCAACAAATAAAAAAACGTAATACATAAATCAATAAAACCATCAAAGAGATGTGACATTTACATTAAAAAAGCTTGATTATTATTAAAAAGTATTATTATTTATTTATTCAGTATTAATTAATTAAAGAGTAGATATTTTTGTATTAATTATTTGTTTATTAATGTGTTTTTTTAAGGGTATTTATTAAATGTCTGAGGACTGAAAGAAAAACATCCCGCACAATACAGTGATTTAACACAAATATGATATAATAATAATACAAACAACTTTGAAAAAAAAAAACATTTAAACATCCCAAACGGAAGTATTACTGGAAATATATTGAAATATGCCAAAAAAAACAACAAACGGGCACAATTTATTAATCATGTTAGGGACATGACTTTAGAGTGAATTTTAACTGACTTATTTAGTTAAAAAAATAAATGATAAAGTACAGTTGGGAAAAGGATTATTACAAAGTATGTAAAAATGATTTGTATTTATATATTTATTGTATTTATTAAATATGCAACAACACTTTGCTTCATCACAAATATTTTTATATTATTATATACTATTATTATATTTTTATTGTGCATGTGTACATTTTTATATCTTTATGATATGTAGCGGATTTAATGTTTTCCGACCCAGCAGTCTACACACACAAAGTGTGACCATGAATCACTAAGCAGTGTCATTTCTGGCGGTGTGACCCCGGGATGCAAAGACGTTAGGCGAAGTGCAGGAAGGGAAATAATTGAATCAGGGAACAGGCGTGTGACAACACGGGGTAAACGTGTACACATGCATGTGACCTTTTTACAACGACCTCACTGGCCACGCTGGCAGGGAGAGACGCTCCTGATTAGAAAGCGGAGGTCCTGGAAATCAGCGCTCGGAACAGGAAGTAAAATCATCAACCATACCTATATGAGCATGGATATACCAGGTGAGAGTGGACAAGAATGTGCGTGTGCTCGACGCATACGCCGAGTAAACTTTCAGTTTCGATACCCACATAGGAGAAGGACGACTATTTTAGAGAAGGCTTCCCTCTGGACTTTCTCCTTTTTGTATAAAGTTAAAAGTTAAAGTAGCAATGATAGTCACACACACACACTAGGTGTGGTGAAATTGTCCTCTGCATTTGACCCATCACCCTTGATCACCCCCTGGGAGGTGAGGGGAGCAGTGAGCAGCAGTGGTGGATGCGCCCGGGAATTATTTTTTGTGATTAAACCCCCAATTCTAACCCTTGATGTTGAGTGCCAAGCAGGGAGGTAATGGCTCCCATTTTTATAGTCTTTGGTATGACTCGGCCGGGGTTTGAACTCACGACCTACCGATCTCAGGGCGGACACTCTAACCACTAGGCCACTGAGTAGGTAAAACACATTTTAAATGTTCACTTCTAGTTTTTTTTTTTTTTTTTTTTCACTTCTACTTTTTTATTTTCATTTCTATTTTTTTTTTATTTTAAATTTGCACTTCTACTTTTTTATTTTAAATTTGCACTTCTAGTTTTTTTTTATTAAAAATGTTAACTTCTAGTTTTTATTTTTACTTTTCACTTCTAGTTTTTTATTTTTTATTCTCACTTCTAGTTTTAAATTTTTCATTTTCACTTTTACTTTTTTAGTTTTTATTTTCACTTATACTTTTTTATTTTTTTATTTTCACTTCTAGTTTTTTACTTAAAATTTTGACAACTAGTTTTTTATTTTAAATTTTGACTTCTAGTTTTTTATTTAAAATTTTCACTGCTAGTTTTTTATTTTGAATTTTCACTTCTAGTTTTTTATTTTAAATTTTCACTTGTAGTTTTTTATTTTTTATTTTCACTTCTGGTTTTGAATTTTTAATTTTCGCTTCTAGTTTTTATTTTTTTATTTTTAGTTTTGTATTTATTATTTTCTCTTTTA
Organism: Entelurus aequoreus; assembly: GCF_033978785.1. Classification (NCBI taxonomy): domain Eukaryota; kingdom Metazoa; phylum Chordata; class Actinopteri; order Syngnathiformes; family Syngnathidae; genus Entelurus; species Entelurus aequoreus. Next base: position 4,147,164 of record NC_084732.1, on the reverse strand, counting down.
CTTTTTAATTTTTAATTTTCACTTTTACTTTTTTATTTTTATTTTTGTTTTTCATTTTTTACTTTTTTATTTTTTATTTTCACTTTTACTTTTTAATTTTTAATTTTCACTTTTACTTTTTAATTTTTAATTTTCACTTTTACTTTTTTATTTTTTATTTTCACTTTTACTTTTTAATTTTTAATTTTCACTTTTACTTTTTATTTTTTATATTTCACTTTTACTTTTTTATGTTTAATTTTCACTTCAGTTTTTAAATTTTTAAATTTTCACTTCTAGTTTTTCATTTTTTATTTTCACTTTTACTTTTTTATTTTCTATTTTAGTTGTTTATTTTTTATTCACTTCTAGTTTTAATGTTTTTATTTTCACTTCTACTTTTTTATTTTCGTTTGTAGTTTTTTTATTTTAAATTTTCACTTCTAGTTTTTATGTTTAATTTCCACTTCTAGTTTTGAATTTTTTTATTTTCACTTTTACTTTTTTATTTGTTATTTTCACTTCTAGTTTTTTATTTAAAATTTTAACTTCTGGTTTTTAATTAATTAATTATTTTTTAAATTATATATATATATATATATATATATATATATATATATATATATATATATATATATATATATATATATATATATATATATATATATATATATATATATATATATATATATATATATATATATATATATATATACATACATACATATATATATAAATATATATACATACATACATACATATACATATATATATATATATATATATATATATATATATATATATATATATATATATATATATATATATATATATATATATATATATTTATTATTTATGTATTTATTTTTTTAAATTAATACATTTTATTTATTTAAGAGTATTAATTATGATTTATTATGAAAGAGTTATTAAAACTGATATGTCATAAAAAGTTACATAAAAGCTCATTGTGACGCCTTCACACTCTCAATTCTTCTCCTTGAAAAGCTGACATCTTTTCATGGGCGAGTGTTTTGTTGGCGCCGCTTCCGACTCTTTTTTAGTTATTTTTACTCCCGCTTCTGTTCTGCCGTCTTTTGTCAGCGAGTGGAAAGAAGAGCGGCGCCACAGGAAGTGGAATCGGGCGTCCGAGCGGAAGCCGGGGGCGTTGCGGGGTGACCCTGCGAGGACGAGGACGAGGACGAGGCCTAGCGGGACTGACCCCCCCTCCCTAGTGGACCCAGTGACGGCATAAAGAATAGTCCAGGTGCGACCTCCGACCTCCCCGCGAGTTTCACCTGGAAGATGTGAGCTCACCATTCATCTTCATTAGGAACACAAGTTGTGTTCTTCACACCAAGTGTGTGCCTGGAGGTGGCAAAGTTGACTCTTAAAGGAACAGCGTGTGATTAAGTGAAAGTCTATATGTGAACACTCTGCAGTGGGAGTCATGTGGCCCCGTTTGTCACGCTTTACCTGACACATGAAACATGACACATTTTGCGTGTTGGATATCTTCAAATATATTTGGTGGCAACTTTGGCCACAGCTTCAGTTGCTATGTAGAGTGGCGCTTTACGGCAAAAACATGTAGAATAACATAGCATGTAGCATAACAAAACAGTTAGCATAACATAACATGTTGTATAACAAAACATGTAGCATAACAAAACACAGTAAAACATAACATGTAGTAGAACACAACATGTAGCATAACATAGCATGTTGTATAACACAAATATAGCATAACAAAACATGTAGCATAACAAAACATGGTAAAACATAACATGTAATAGAACACAAAATGTAGCATAACATAACATGTAGCATAACATGTAGCATAACATGTAGCATAACATGTAGCATTACAAAACATGTAGCATAACACAACATGTAGCATCACATAAATGTAGGATAAGATAACATGTAGCAAAACATAACATGTAGCAAAACAAAACATGTAGCATAACATAACATGTAGCATAACACAACATGTAGCATAACAAAACATGTAGCATAACATAACATGTAGCATAACATAACATGTAGCATAACATAACATGTAGCATCACATAACATGTAGCATAACATAACATGCAGCATAACATGTAGCATAACACAACATGTGACATCACATAAAATGTAGCATAACATAACACGTAGCATAACATAACATGTAGCATAACAAAACATGTAGCATAACATAACATATAGCATAACAAAACATAGTAAAACATAACATGCAGTATAACATCACATGTAGCATAACATAACATGTAGCATAACACAACATGTAGCCTTACATAACATGTAACGTAACATAACATGTAGCATAACACAACATGTAGCATAACATAACATGTAACGTAACATAACATGTAACATAACACAACATGTAGCATAACATAACATGTAGCATAACATAACATGTAGCATAATATAACATGTAGCATAACACAACATGTAGCATAACATAACATGTAACATAACATAACATGTAGCATAACACAACATGTAGCATAACATAACATGTAACGTAACTTAACATGTAGCATAACACAACATGTAGCATAACATAACATGTAGCATAACATAACATGTAACGTAACATAACATGTAGCATAACACAACATGTAGAACATTGTACATTGTTATGTTTGCAGAGGGAGATGACGACACAGACACCAGGGGGCAATGTAGCTCTAAGATTGATTATATATATATATATATATATATATATATATATATATATATATATATATATATATATATATATATATATATATATATATATATATATATATATATATATAATAATCAAACAATACTAAATACACTAACTAAGGAAATGGAGTGTGACAACATCCAAGAGTGTGTATGGTGTAAGACTATGTGTGTAGATTAGCTGTTGAGTGTTACCGTAAATGTTGAACGAGAGACGAGGAAGTCCAGGGGAGAGAGAAGTCTACAGGTCCGAGTCCAAAGCGGGGGAAGTCAAGGATCGAGGGACTCGGTCAGAGTCCAGAGGGAGATCCAGGGAAAAGTGAGACGCACAGCTCACTTTCCAGGCGACGGAGGGTGCTGTGGGGACGACACAAGAAAACACACACTGAAAACTTGGAGGGGCAAACACAGAGAGAGCTGGACGTGGCTTACTGTACGCCAACAGAAGGTTATATTCCGGCCTGGGATGTCAGGTTGTGCCGGCTTATGAAGGCAGCTCGCTCATCGCAACCAGGTGCGCCGATTGCCGATTGTCTGCATGGGCGAGGAGAAGTTTGTATCTAACAGTCAGATGGTGACACAAATAGTTATATTTATATTGACAACATGTCAATATAAATATAAATATAAACACTTAGCAAACATTTTGATTAGATTGCATATCAGAACAAAAAAAGTCCAACTTTGTAACAACGCTTGAAGACAAACTGCAATAATCAGGCAGTTAAAAACATGATCAAAAGGTCTAGTGAGTAATAATGCGTGTGTTGGCCATAAACGCCTTTTGTCACAACACTAAAACTCTTTGATTCTGCAACAGCAGATTTAATTCTCCCCTCTGTGACCATTCTGAGATTGTGGAAGGACTTCTGTCATCTGACGTCTTCCTTGGAGAAATAACTCCAGCGCTTTTAATTAGGCAGAAAAACATCTGACGGAGAGGGGGGGAGGCGGGGGGGGGGGGGAGTGGGCGTTGGCGCCGTATCTTTAATAAAGAGGAATTAATTTCATGTTTTGTCATCGTGAATGTTGTCGGGAGATTTACGGAATAAAGGACACGCCCCCCGATGGCCAAACTGTATGTTAGCTCTTTGAGGGATACATCATCTTGTCTTTGAAAAGTATTTATTTTTAATATTATATTTATATTATATTTAAATGTATATGATATTATTATATTTATATGATATTATTATATTTTTATTATATTATTATATGTATATGATATTATTATATTTGTATTATATTATTATATTTACACTTATATTATATTATTATAATTGTTTTTATGTTATATTATTTATATTATATTTGTATTTATATTATGTAATTAAATTATTATATATTTAATTGTATATGTATATTATATGATTATATTTTAATCATATTATATTATTATATTTATATATATATATTATATTATTATAGTCATATTTATATTATATAATTATATTTTAATTTTTTATGTATATTATATTATTACATTTTGTATTTATATTATATTATTATAATTGTTTTTATGTTATATTATTTATATTATATTTGTATTTATATTATGTAATTAAATTATTATATATTTAATTGTATATGTATATTATATGATTATATTTTAATCATATCATATTATTATATGTTTATATATATATATATATATATATATATATATATATATATATATATATATATATATATATATATATATATATATATATATATATATATATATTATTATATTCATATTTATATTATATAATTATACAATTATATTTTAATTTTTTTATGTATATGATATTATTAAATGTTCTATTTATATTATATTATTATATTTATATATATATATATATATATATATATTATTATATTCATATTTTTCCTTATACAAGCCGCACCTGACTATAAGTCGCATATATATACGTTGCGAAAATAGTTATTTACACATAAATATTCTGTAAATGTTTATTTACATACCTTAATTGTTACCAAACAGGGCAGTAAAACAGTCGATCCAACAAAACAGAAGCCACATTTTAGAAGGGAAATATATTTTTCCATGTATTTGTCGCACCTGACTATAAGTCACAGATATATACGTTATTTATACGGAAATATTCTGTAAATTTTTATTTACATACCTTAATTGTTTCCAAACAGGGCAGTAAAACAGCCGATCAAACAAAACAGAAGCCAAATTTTAGAAGGGAAATGTATTTTTCCATGAATTAGTCGCACCTGACTATAAGTCACAGATATATACGTTATTTATACAGAAATATTTTGTAAATGTTTATTTACATTCCTTAATTGTTTCCAAACAGGGCAGTAAAATTGACGATCAAACAAAACAGAAGCCAGAAGTCAAATTTTATAAGGAAAATATATTTTCCATGTATTAGTCGCACCTGACTATTAGTCACCGATATATACGTTATTTATACAAAAATATTTTGTAAATGTTTATTTACGTACCTTAATTGTTTCCAAACGGTGTCTGTAACAGCGCAGTAAAACAAAACAGAAGTCATGGTCCTGGACCCGATAGCTGCGCAAGCTAGCTCTCCAATCAGCCAAACAGACTCAATAACTCCACGGTGACGTTTTGGTGGATTTACTGAGGAATTTGGTGAAACTGAAACAAAACAAACGTTAGCGTATTAGCTAATGCTAACGACACTAGCTTGATTACATTACGATAGCATGTGCAAATATGCATGAAAACAGTCCTACAAACATCACAAATGGGACTCTTTAGTGAGTAGTAATTGTTTTAGTTATATTGTAAAACTTACAAAAGTTAATTGGAGTGATGGATGGAGAATCAATATGAGTGGAAACGCTATGAACGGTTATACTTCCGGTTCAAGGCACGTGCACCTGTACAAAAGATGACCTTTTCAGTGTCCTTGTCGGTGTAATATGAAAACTATTTGTTGAACGCAAAAACATTACGGCCGTTAGCAAAGAAACATACGTAAATTAGCCGCACTGTTTAATAAGCCGCAGAGTTCAAAGCGTAGGAAAAAAGTATAATATAGTAGTTTAAATGAGGATTATTAATATTATTTCGTTTTTATAAGCCGCAGGTTTCAAAGCGTAGGGAAAAATTAGTCTGGAATTTACTGTATTCCACGTTTCTAGCTTGACATGCTAAAGATTAGCATTAGCAACTTTACATGGCGAACTCAACGCCTCCAAAACTACAGCCGAGATCACCATCAAACCCGCCGGTGCGTAACGAGCACGAGACTTGCAGTGTCAACACTTTTCAGGTCGCAACATGACCAAAAAAAGCACCATAAAGTCTACACCGCTGCCTTGGACTTGCAGCGTTAACACTTTTCAGGGCGCAACATGACCAAAAAAAGCACCATAAAGTCTACACCGCTGCCTTGGACTTGCAGTGTCAACACTTTTCAGGGCGCAACATGAACAAAAAAAGCACCATAAAGTCTACACCGCTGCCTTGGACTTGCAGTGTTAACACTTTTCAGGGCGCAACATGAACAAAAAAAGCACCATAAAGTCTACACTGCTGCCTTGGACTTGCAGCGTCAACACTTTTCAGGGCGCAACATGAACAAAAAAAAGCACCATAAAGTCTACACTGCTGCCTTGGACTTGCAGCGTCAACACTTTTCAGGGCGCAACATGAACAAAAAAAACACCATAAAGTCTACACCGCTGCCTTGGACTTGCAGCTGCAGCCCATAAAAGGCAGAAAGATGGAGGTGCTCCACCTGTGATGCAGCACTTAAAGTGAGATACGCTCCTGTTGTTCACCGGTGCATTAAACGTTATAGTCCTAACACCACGGGGGGGTGTGGGGGAGTGGGGGAGTGGGGGCGGTGTCTCGGACGTTGCCGCATCGTGTCCCGGTCAGCGGCAAACGACCAGGATCCTCCCGCACGTACCGGCCGCTTTATTAGTGGACTGCCGGTTCCGCAGATGCCAGGTGTGCCACACACGTAGCACGTCTGCAGGATTAACTCTGTTGTTACAGAATAATAAACACTGTTGTTACAGAATAATAAACTCTGTTGTTACATAATAATACATTTCTGTTGTTACAGAATAATAAACTCTGTTGTTACAGAATAATTAACTCTGTTGTTACAGAATAATAAACTCTGTTGTTACAGAATAATTAACTCTGTTGTTACAGAATAATTAACTCTGTTGTTACAGAATAATAAACTCTGTTGTTACGGAATAATAAACTCTGTTGTTACAGAATAATAAACTCTGTTGTTACAGAATAATAAACTCTGTTGTTACAGAATAATAAACTCTGTTGTTAGAGAATAATAAACTCTGTTGTTACGGAATAATAAACTCTGTTGTTACAGAATAATTAAGTCTGTTGTTACGGAATAATAAACTCTGTTGTTACGGAATGATAAACTCTGTTGTTACAGACTCATAAACTCTGTTGTTACAGAATAATAAACACTGTTGATACATAATAACAAACACTGTTGTTACAGAATAATAAACACTGTTGATACATAATAATAAACACTGTTGTTACAGAATAATAAACTCTGTTGTTACAGAATAATAAACTCTGTTGTTACGGAATAATAAACTCTGTTGTTACAGAATAATTAACTCTGTTGTTACAGAATAATAAACTCTGTTGTTACGGAATAATAAAGTCTGTTGTTACGGAATAATAAACTTTGTTGTTACAGAATCATGAACTCTGTTGTTACAGAATAATTAACTCTGTTGTTACAGAATAATAAACTCTGTTGTTACAGAATAATTAACTCTGTTGTTACAGAATCATAAACTCTGTTGTTACAGAATAATAAACTATGTTGTTACGGACTCATAAACTCTGTTGTTACAGAATAATAAAAACTGTTGATACAGAATAACAAACACTGTTGTTACAGAATAATAAACTCTGTTGTTACAGAATAATAAACACTGTTGTTACAGAATAATAAACTCTGTTGTTACAGAATAATAAACTCTGTTGTTACAGAATAATAAACACTGTTGTTACAGAATAATAAACTCTGTTGTTACAGAATCATAAACTCTGTTGTTACGGAATAATAAACTATGTTGTTACGGAATCATAAACTCTGTTGTTACGGAATAATAAACTCTGTTGTTACGGAATGATAAACTCTGTTGTTACAGACTCATAAACTCTGTTGTTACAGAATAATAAACGCTGTTGATACAGAATAACAAACACTTTTGTTACAGAATAATAAACTCTGTTGTTACAGAATAATAAACTCTGTTGTTACAGAATCATAAACTCTGTTGTTACAGAATAATAAACTCTGTTGTTACAGAATAATAAACTCTGTTGTTACAGAATAATTAAGTCTGTTGTTACGGAATAATAAACTCTGTTGTTACGGAATGATAAACTCTGTTGTTACAGACTCATAAACTCTGTTGTTACAGAATAATAAACACTGTTGATACAGAATAACAAACACTGTTGTTACAGAATAATAAACTCTGTTGTTACAGAATAATAGACTCTGTTGTTACAGAATCATAAACTCTGTTGTTACAGAATAATAAACTCGGTTGTTAAAGAATAATAAACTCTGTTGTTACAGAATCATAAACTCTGTTGTTACGGAATAATAAACTATGTTGTTACGGAATCATAAACTCTGTTGTTACGGAATAATAAACTCTGTTGTTACGGAATGATAAACTCTGTTGTTACAGACTCATAAACTCTGTTGTTACAGACTCATAAACTCTGTTGTTACAGAATAATAAACGCTGTTGATACAGAATAACAAACACTTTTGTTACAGAATAATAAACTCTGTTGTTACAGAATAATAAACTCTGTTGTTACAGAATCATAAACTCTGTTGTTACAGAATAATAAACTCTGTTGTTACAGAATAATAAACTCTGTTGTTACAGAATAATTAAGTCTGTTGTTACGGAATAATAAACTCTGTTGTTACGGAATGATAAACTCTGTTGTTACAGACTCATAAACTCTGTTGTTACAGAATAATAAACACTGTTGATACAGAATAACAAACACTGTTGTTACAGAATAATAAACTCTGTTGTTACAGAATAATAAACTCTGTTGTTACAGAATCATAAACTCTGTTGTTACAGAATAATAAACTCGGTTGTTAAAGAATAATAAACACCATGAAAACAGATGTGAAGACTTCCAAAAACAACTTTTACATGTCTTTTTCTCCCAAATCACCCAAAATCGTATTTTATGTTATGCTATTATTTTTATTTTTTGTATTTATTTATTTTGTATTATTTATTTATCATTATTTATTATTATAATTATAATTATTTTTATTATTATTATATATTTTTTATTTTATTTATTATTATTTATTATTTATTTATTATTGTTTTATATTTTATTTGTATTCATTTTTTTATTTATTTAATGTTATGCTACATAGCCGACTTGCAGCACTGCGGAATACTTTGCAGTGCAGTGAGCTGCCACAATGGACGTGGGGACTAGACCCAGCGGGCCCCAACCTAGACGGGTATCCGGACAGGGTGGACGGTGGGACCCAGGGGCCCCCAGGGGCCCCCCAGACACGCAGCTATTCAACACCCCTGTGCTGTATGTGTACTTACACAAGATGGAGACAAGGTGATGATCATATCACACATCATTGTCCTCTCCTTGGGGGTTGTTGTATCGCTGCCATACAAAAACTACACAATCCAAGTCAAGTTTGGCAAACCCGACTTGTTTCTGTTTTTTTTATTATTTTTCCCCTCAACATTTTAACGCTTGGACAGAATCGTCGTTTCAGTGAAACAAAAGCAAACGAAGCATCTGGTAGCTTGGAGGAGGACAATCTGGCAAGGAAAGAGTTCAAGTGAAATGTGTGTGTTTGATTGTGTGTGTGCGCACGTGTGTGTGTGTGTGTTTGATTGTGTGTGTGTGTGTGTGTGTTTGATTGTGTGTGTGTGTGTGTGTGTGTGTGTGTGTGTGTGTGTGTGTGTGTGTGTGTGTGTGTGTGTGTGTGAGAGAGAGTATGTGTGTGTGTGTGTGTGTGTGTGTGTAGGTGTCACACAGGCTAACATTCAATGAGGCAGATGGGCCACTTAGACTATTATGTTTATCGTTCAAGAAAGGACAATCTGTCTCTGCTTTTGGCCAACAGTGTAAATACACTTGCATCAATACTAAACATGCATCAGTAGTACACATGTACACATGCATTAATAGTACACATGCATCAATAATACACATGTACACATGCATTAATAGTACACATGCATCAATAATACACATGTACACATGCATTAATAGTACACATGCATCAATAATACACATGTACACATGCATTAATAGTACACATGTACACATGCATTAATAGTACACATGTACACAATCATTAATAATACACATGTACACAAGCATTAATAATACACATGTACACAAACATTAATAGTACACATGTACACATACATCAATAATACACATGTACACATGCATTAATAGTACACATGCATCAATAATACACATGTACACAAGCATTAATAGTACACATGTATCAATAATACACATGTACACAAGCATTAATAGTACACATGTATCAATAATACACATGTACACATGCATTAATAGTACACATGCATCAATACTAAACATGCATCAGTAGTATACATGTACTTAAGCATTAATAGTACACATGTACACAAGCATTAATAGTACACAAGCATTAATAATACACATGTACACAAGCATTAATAGTACACAAGCATTAATAATACACATGTACACATGCATCAATAATACACATGTACACATGCATCAGTAGTATACATGTACACATGCATCAATAATACACATGTACACATGCATCAATAATACACATGTACACATGCATCAATAATACACATGTACACATGCATCAATAATACACATGCATCAGTAGTACACATGTACACATGCATCAATAATACACATGTACACATGCATCAATAATACACATGTACACATGCATCAATAATACACATGTACACATGCATCAATAATACACATGTACACATGCATCAATAATACACATGTACACATGCATCAATAATACACATGTACACATGCATCAATAATACACATGTACACATGCATCAATAATACACATGTACACATGCATCAATAATACACATGTACACATGCATCAATAATACACATGTACACATGCATCAATAATACACATGTACACATGCATCAATAATACACATGTACACATACATCAATAATACACATGTACACATACATCAATAATACACATGTACACATGCATCAATAATACACATGTACACATGCATCAATAATACACATGTACACATGCATCAATAATACACATGTACACATGCATCAATAATACACATGTACACATGCATCAATAATACACATGTACACATGCATCAATAATACACATGTACACATGCATCAATAATACACATGTACACATACATCAATAATACACATGTACACATGCATCAATAATACACATGTACACATGCATCAATAATACACATGTACACATGCATCAATAATACACATGTACACATGCATCAATAATACACATGTACACATGCATCAATAATACACATGTACACATGCATCAATAATACACATGTACACATGCATCAATAATACACATGTACACATGCATCAATAATACACATGTACACATGCATCAATAATACACATGTACACATGCATCAATAGTACACATGTACACAAACATTAATAGTACACATGTACACGTACATCAATAATACACATGTACACATGCATCAATAATACACATGTACACATGCATCAATAATACACATGTACACAAACATTAATAGTACACATGTACACGTACATCAATAATACACATGTACACATGCATCAATAATACACATGTACACATGCATCAATAATACACATGTACACATGCATCAATAATACACATGTACACATGCATCAATAATACACATGTACACATGCATCAATAATACACATGTACACATGCATCAATAATACACATGTACACATGCATCAATAATACACATGTACACATGCATCAATAATACACATGTACACATGCATCAATAATACACATGTACACATGCATCAATAATACACATGTACACATGCATCAATAATACACATGTACACATACATCAATAATACACATGTACACATGCATCAATAGTACACATGTACACAAACATTAATAGTACACATGTACACGTACATCAATAATACACATGTACACATGCATCAATAATACACATGTACACATGCATCAATAATACACATGTACACATGCATCAATAATACACATGTACACATGCATCAATAATACACATGTACACATGCATCAATAATACACATGTACACATGCATCAATAATACACATGTACACATGCATCAATAATACACATGTACACATGCATCAATAATACACATGTACACATACATCAATAATACACATGTACACATGCATCAATAATACACATGTACACATGCATCAATAATACACATGTACACATGCATCAATAATACACATGTACACATGCATCAATAATACACATGTACACATGCATCAATAATACACATGTACACATGCATCAATAATACACATGTACACATGCATCAATAATACACATGTACACATGCATCAATAATACACATGTACACATGCATCAATAATACACATGTACACATGCATCAATAATACACATGTACACATGCATCAATAATACACATGTACACATGCATCAATAATACACATGTACACATGCATCAATAATACACATGTACACATGCATCAATAGTACACATGTACACAAACATTAATAGTACACATGTACACATGCATCAATAGTATACATGTACACATGCATCAATAATACACATGTACACATGCATCAATAATACACATGTACACATGCATCAATAATACACATGTACACATGCATCAATAATACACATGTACACATGCATCAATAATACACATGTACACATGCATCAATAATACACATGTACACATGCATCAATAATACACATGTACACATGCATCAATAATACACATGTACACATACATCAATAATACACATGTACACATGCATCAATAATACACATGTACACATGCATCAATAATACACATGTACACATGCATCAATAATACACATGTACACATGCATCAATAATACACATGTACACATGCATCAATAATACACATGTACACATGCATCAATAATACACATGTACACATGCATCAATAATACACATGTACACATGCATCAATAATACACATGTACACATGCATCAATAATACACATGTACACATGCATCAATAATACACATGTACACATGCATCAATAATACACATGTACACATGCATCAATAATACACATGTACACATGCATCAATAGTACACATGTACACAAACATTAATAGTACACATGTACACGTACATCAATAATACACATGTACACATGCATCAATAATACACATGTACACATGCATCAATAATACACATGTACACAAACATTAATAGTACACATGTACACGTACATCAATAATACACATGTACACATGCATCAATAATACACATGTACACATGCATCAATAGTACACATGTACACATGCATCAATAATACACATGTACACATGCATCAATAATACACATGTACACATGCATCAATAATACACATGTACACATGCATCAATAATACACATGTACACATGCATCAATAATACACATGTACACATGCATCAATAATACACATGTACACATGCATCAATAATACACATGTACACATGCATCAATAATACACATGTACACATGCATCAATAATACACATGTACACATGCATCAATAATACACATGTACACATGCATCAATAGTACACATGTACACAAACATTAATAGTACACATGTACACGTACATCAATAATACACATGTACACATGCATCAATAATACACATGTACACATGCATCAATAATACACATGTACACATGCATCAATAATACACATGTACACATGCATCAATAATACACATGTACACATGCATCAATAATACACATGTACACGTACATCAATAATACACATGTACACATGCATCAATAATACACATGTACACAAACATTAATAGTACACATGTACACATGCATCAATAATACACATGTACACATGCATCAATAATACACATGTACACAAACATTAATAGTACACATGTACACATGCATCAATAATACACATGTACACATGCATCAATAATACACATGTACACATGCATCAATAATACACATGTACACATGCATCAATAATACACATGTACACGTACATCAATAATACACATGTACACATGCATCAATAATACACATGTACACAAGCATCAATAATACACATGTACACATGCATCAATAATACACATGTACACATGCATCAATAATACACATGTACACATGCATCAATAATACACATGTACACATGCATCAATAATACACATGTACACATGCATCAATAATACACATGTACACATGCATCAATAATACACATGTACACA
>NC_084732.1:4100400-4130400 GCF_033978785.1 Entelurus aequoreus | reverse complement strand
AAAACCCCAACAAAGTAAATCCCTTGAAGTCTGGAGAGGATCACGAGCTGAATGGTTCTTCCAGATGTTCTTCACGGAACGTTCTGGAAGCACCCAAGATGTCAGCCAGCCTCCGCCTGACCTGCAGGAGCAATTTGTTTCACGTCTAGACCATGTCATGACTTAAAGACTGCTTTTTTCACGGAAATTACCATGCTCCAATGTGTCAGGCTTCACTACACGTCTTTAAAAAAAATACAATTAATATATAAAAAATAAAATTATATATATATATATATATATATATATATATATATATATATATATATATATATATATATATATATATATATATATATATATATATGAATGAGCTACTTATTTATTTATAAACCATCGACGGTTAAAAAAAAAAATTATATATATATATATATGAAAAAAAAATAGGCTTCGCTACACATATTTTAAAATTATTAATATTATGAATGAGCCTCTCTATGACAAGCTATAGATAATGTATACACTATTTACACTTATTTTAGTCCCACATGTGTACTGTACTCCTGACATAGTACAATGTTTTACACACCTACATGTAGTAATACTCATTGCATGAATACTTATGCATGTATAAACCAGCAACGGTTAAAAAAAAATAAAATAAAAATGCTTCGCTACACATCTTAAAAATATATATTAGGAATGAGCCTCTCTATGACAAGCTATAGAGAATGTATACAATATTTACACTTATTTTAGTCCCACATGTTGTGTACTGTACTGCTGAAATAATATAATGTTTTACTCACCAACATGTAGTAATACTCTTTGCAATAATACGTATGCATTTATAAACCAGAAGGTTTAAAAAAATAAATAAATAAATAAAAAAAAAGGCTTTGCTACACATCTTTAAAAAAAAATATTATGAATGAGCCTCTCTATGACAAGCTATAAATAATGTATACAATATTTACACTTTCTTTAGTCCCATATATTGTTAATACTTACACATTTATAAACCAGAAGGTTTAAAAAAAAAAAAAGGCTTCGCTACACATCTTTAAAAACATATATTATGAATGAGCCTCTCTATGACAATCTATAAATAATGTATACAATATTTACACTTTCTTTAGTCCCATATATTGTTAATACTTACACATTTATAAACTGCCGGTAATTAAAAGGGCCAACGTGTAACCATGGCGACACGCTGCATCCACGCCGTGCAGATGTTTGCTACCAGACGCAGTAGCATCTGTTTATGTCACCGAACGTGTGTGTGTGTGTGTGTGTGTGTGTGTGTGTGTGTGTGTGTGTGTGTGTGTGTGTGTGTGTGTGTGTGTGTGTGTGTGTGTGTGTGGAGTCATGAATATTCATTTACACATTTTTCCTGTGGCCATCATCATCATCATCATCATCAGCACACTGATGTTATAGAAGTGAAGAAATGACTCATCAAAGATCCTCTATATGTCAAGAGTGCCGTGCTCTTTTTAAGGACCTATTGCAATTAACACTTGTCAAAGATTCTCTACATTACCTGCTTATTTTTTTTACAGAACTATAAAAAAGAAAAAGAAGAAAAGGCCAATCAGAGATCCTCTATAAAACAGGAGTGCTCTGCTGTTGTTGAAAACCTACAAAAAAAATGTATCAATCAAATCAAAGATTGTCTATACAACAGGAGTGGTTTGCTGTTTTTGAAGACCTACTGGAAAAAAAGAAAACACACTAATCAAAGATCCTCTTCATGACAGAAGCGCTTAGCTGTTTTTAAGGATTTAAAGAAAAAATAGAAACAATCAAAGATCCTCTATGTAGCAGGAGTGCTCTGCTGTTGTTGAAAACCTAAAAAAAATATATAAATCAAATCAAAGATTCTCTTTATAACAAGAGTGGTTTGCTGTTTTTGAAGACCTACCGAAAAAAACAAAACAAAAAAAACCCACTAATCAAAGATCCTCTATATTGACAGAAGTGCTTAGCTGATTTTAAAGATATACAGAAAGAAAGAAAAAAAGACGAATCCAAGATCCTCTATACGACAGAAGAGCTTTGCTGTTTTGGAGGATTTACATAAAAAAAACAAATAACAAATCAAAGATGTCTAGCATTAAAAGATACAGATGGTACAAAATGCGGCTGCTAGACTTTTGACAAAAACAAGAAAGTTTGATCATATTACGCCTATACTGTATATACCTTTATATATATATATATATACACCTATACTGGCTCACTTGCACTGGCTTCCTGTGCACCTAAGATGCGACTTTAAGGTTTTACTACTTACGTATAAAATACTACACGGTCAAGCTCCAGCCTATCTCGCCGATTGTATTGTACCATATGTCCCGACAAGAAATCTGCGTTCAAAGAACTCCGGCTTATTAGTGATTCCCAGAGCCAAAAAAAAGTCTGCGGGCTATAGAGCGTTTTCTATTCGGGCTCCAATACTCTGGAATGCCCTCCCGGTAAAAGTTAGAGATGCTACCTCAGTAGAAGCATTTAAGTCTCATCTTAAAACTCATTTGTATAATCTAGCCTTTAAATAGACTCCCTTTTTAGACCAGTTGATCTGCCGTTTCTTTTCTTTTCTTTTCTACTCTGCTCCGGGGTGGACCGCTAGCCTGTCCATCAGATGGGGACATCTCTACGCTGCTGACCCGTCTCCGCTCGGGATGGTTCCCGCTGGCCCCACCATGGACTGGACTTTCGCTGATGTGTTGGACTTTCACAATATTATGTCAGACCCACTCGACACCGAGGATGTCGTTGTGGCTTGTACAGCCCTTTGAGACACTTGTGATTTAGGGCTATATAAATAAACATTGATTGATTGATTGATTGATATACGACAGGGGTGCTCTGCTGTTTTTGAAAACGTACGAAAATATGTAAAACTAATCAAATATTGTGTATATAACAGGAGTGCTTTGCTGTTGTTGAAAACCTGCACAAAATATGTAAATCAAATCAAAGATTGTCTATACAACAGGAGTGATTTGCTGTTTTTGAAGACCTACTGGAAAAAAAGAAAACACACTAATCAAAGATCCTCTTCATGACAGAAGCGCTTAGCTGTTTTTAAGGATTTACGGAAAAAAAAACAAAAAAACAAAGATCCTCTATATAACCGGAGTGCTCTGCTGTTGTTGAAAACCTACAAAAAATATATAAATCAAATCAAAGATTATCTTTACAACAGGAGTGGTTTGCTGTTTTTGAAGACCTACTGAAAAAACAACAACACTAATCAAAGATCCTCTAAATGACAGAAGTGCTTTGCTGATTTTAAGGACGTACAGCAAAAAAAACCTAATCAAAGATTGTCCATATAACAGGAGTGCTTTGCTGTTGTTGAAAACCTGCACAAAATATAGAAATCAAATCAAAGATTGTCTATACAACAGGAGTGATATGCTGTTTTTGAAGACCTACTGAAAAAAACCCCACTAATCAAAGATCCTCTTCATGACAGAAGCGCTTAGCTGTTTTTTTAAGAATTTACAGAAAAAAATAAAAAATAAAATCAAATATCCTCTATACAACAGGAATGCTCTGCTGTTGTTGACAACCTACAATAAAATATATAAATCAAATCAAAGATGCTCTTTATTACAGGAGTGGTTTGCGGTTTTTGAAGACCTACGGGGAAAAAAAAAGCACTAATCAAAGATCCTCTATATGACAGAAGTGGTTTGCTGATTTTAAGGATGTACAGAAAAAAAATTACAAATCCAAGATCCTCTAAATGACAGAAGAGCCTTGCTGTTTTGGAGGATTTACAGAAAAAACAAAAAACAAATCAAAGATCCTCTATACGACAGGAGTGCGCTGCTGTTTTTGAAGACCTACTGAAAAAAAAACCCCACTAATCAAAGATCCTCTTCATGACAGAAGCGCTTAGCTGTTTTTAAGGATTTACAGAAAAATAAAAAATCCAAGATCCTGTATATGACAGGAGTGCTCTGCTGTTGTTGAAAACCTACAAAAAAATATACAAATAAAATCAAAGATTATCTATACAACAGGAGTGGTTTGCTGTTTTTGAAGACCTACTGGAAAAAAAAAAACACTAATCAAAGATCCTCTTCATGACAGAAGTGCTTTGCTGATTTTAAAAATATACAGAGAAAAAAATGAAAAATCAAAGATCCTGTATATGACAGAAGTGCTTTGCTGTTTATAAGGATATACAGCAAAAAATGACAAATCCAAGATCTTCTATACGACAGAAGAGCTTTGCTGTTTTGGAGGATTTACAGAAAAAAAACAAAAAACAAATCAAAGATCCTCTATAAGACAGGAGTGCGCTGCTGTTTTTGAAAAAGTACAAAAATGTATAAACCTAATCAAAGATTGTCTATATAACAGGAGTGCTTAGGTGTTGTAGAAAACTTACACACAATATATAAATATCAAATCAAAGATTGTCCATACAACAGGAGTGATTTGCTGTTTTTGAAAACCTACTGAAAAAAAAAAACTATTCAAAGATTCTCTACATAATGGGAGTGCTCTGCTGTTTTAAGGACGTAGAGAAATACAAAAAAAGATGCTCTGAATGACAAGAGTGCTATGCTGTTTTTAGGAATATGAACGCTAATCAAAGATCCTCCATGTGACAGGAGTACTCGGCAGAACCACAATGCTGTTTTTGGGAATATGACAACTAATTAAAGATCATCTATGTTACAGGAATGCTCAGCAGAAACACAATGCTGTTTTTAGGAATATGACAACTAATCAAAGATCCTCTATGTTACAGGAATGCTCAGCAGAACCACAATGCTGTTTTTAGGAATATGACAACTAATTAAAGATCATCTATGTTACAGGAATGCTCAGCAGAAACACACTGCTGTTTTTGGGAATATGAACACTAATCAAAGATCCTCTATGTGACAGGAGTGTTCTACTGTTTTTAAATGCCTATTACAAAAACCTTTGTCAAAGATCCTCTATGTGACAGGAGTGCAGTAAAGGAGTAAAACAAATAGATCACGAGATTAAAAAATGAAGTTATTGAGCAGCAGAGATTCAAGGAGCTAAACTGACATCGTGTTGACGTGCACACTGGACACGTTTATGTTGACAAAACAACTGACATCGTGTTGACGTGCACACTGGACACGTTTATGTTGACAAAACAACTGACATTGTGTTGACGTGCACACTGGACACGTTTATGTTGACAAAACAACTGACATTGTGTTGACGTGCACACTGGACACGTTTATGTTGACAAAACAACTGACATTGTGTTGACGTGCACACTGGACACGTTTATGTTGACAAAACAACTGACATTGTGTTGATGTGCACACTGGACACGTTTATGTTGACAAAACAACTGACATTGTGTTGACGTGCACACTGGACACGTTTATGTTGACAAAACAACTGACATTGTGTTGATGTGCACACTGGACACGTTTATGTTGACAAAACAACTGACATTGTGTTGATGTGCACACTGGACACGTTTATGTTGACAAAACAATGACATCTGGTGTCCAGCCAGGACACACAATACATAAAGGAGCTGTACGTAAAAGCTGTCTCGTTATTTCAAATGGCCCTCCACATTATTTTAATGGCCTGCCACTATATTTGAAGTCGCCCGCCACATTATTTTAATGGCCGTCCACATTATTTCAAGTGGCCCTCTACATTATTTTAATAGCCTGCCACTTTATTTCAATTGGCCCTCTACATTATTTTAATGGCCTGCCACATTATTTCATTTGGCCCTCTACATTATTTTAATGGCCTGCCACCTTATTTCAAATGGCCCTCTGCATTATTTTTGTGGCCTGCCACATATTTCTTGTGGCCCTCCACGTTATTTTTATGGCCTGCCACATTATTTCAAGTGGTCGTCCACATTATTTTGATGGCCCGCCACATCATTTTAGTGGCCTGCCAAATTCTTTTAATTGGCCTGCCATGCCATTTTGTGTCTTTCACCATGTTAATTTATGTGGCCCACAACCTAATTTTATCTGGCCCGCCACCATATATTATCTTGCCCCCCCCCCCCCCCCATATTATTTCAGTGGCCTGCCACTTAATTTTATGTGGCCCACCACATCATTTTGGTGGCCCACCACATCATTTTACTGGCCCACCACATCATTTTACTGATCCACCACGTCATTTTAGTGGCCCACCACATCATTTTAGTGACTGGCTACTTCATTTTATGTTGTCAGTCACTTTATTGTATGTCTTCCTCCAAGTTATTTAAAGTGGCCCGCCACATAATTTTATGTTGTCGGTCTCGTTATTTCAAGTGACCCGCCACAATATTTTACTGGCCTGCTACATTATTTTAATGGCCTGCCACATATTTCAAGTGGCCGTCCACATTATTTCAAGTGGCCCTCTACATTATTTTAATGTACCTGCCACATTATTTCAAGTGTCACTCAACATTATTTTAATGTACCTGCCACATTATTTCAAGTGTCACTCTACATTATTTTAATGTACCTGCCACATTATTTCAAGTGTCCCTCTACATTATTTTAATGACCTGCCACTTTATTTCAAGTGGCCCGCTACATTATTTTAATGACCTGCCACTTTATTTCAAGTGTCCCCTCTACATTATTTTAATGACCTGCCACTTTATTTCAAGTGGCCCGCCACATTATTTTAATGACCTGCCACATTATTTAATTTGGCCCCTTACATTATTTTAATGGCCTGCCACATATTTCAAGTGACCCTCCACATTATTTTGTGGCCTGCCACATTATTTTAAGTGGTCGTCCACATTATTTTAATGGCCCGCCACATTATTTTAGTGGCCTGCCACATTATTTTAAGTGACCGCCCATACCATGTTGTGTCTTCTCCATGTTAATTTAAATGGCCACAGCCTAATTTTACCTGGCCCGCCACCATATATTATCTTGCCCCCCCCATATTATTTTAGTAGCCTGCCACTTAATTTTTATGTGGCCCACCACATCATTTTAGTGGCCCACCACATCATTTGATTGGCTGGCTACTTCATTTATGTTGTCAGTCACATTATTGTATGTCTTCCTCCAAGTTATTTAATTTGGCCAGCCATATAATTGTATGTTGTCGGTCTCGTTATTTCAAGTGGCCCGCCACATTATTTTAATGGCCCTCCACATTATTTTAATGACCTGCCACTTTATTTCAAGTGGCCGTCCACATTATTTTAATGGCCTGCCACATTATTTCAATCTGCCCTCCACATTATTTATGTGGCCCGCCATGCTATTTTTCACCTTCCTCAGTGTTATCTGAGCTGGCTTGATTGCTGCAAAGTTAATGGGACTCATAAGTGAGCCTTGGGGAACCCCACAACTTATTGCATGGCTTGTGAGGAACACGTTTCCACGCTCACCTTCAAGCATCCGTACGTGAGATCATCTTCCAAATATTTGACCGCAGCGCCTATTTATTGGGAGTCTTCAAACGGGTGCCTCCGCCCTGCGCACGGAGTCCCAGCACGAGTGCCAGCACGAGTCCCAGCACGAGTCCCAGCACGAGTCCAAGCACGAGTGCCGCACCTGACCGGCCTTCAGACCAGTTTCCTAGTGAGAACTGCCACCCTGCGCTTGTGTACAGTATCACGTGGATTCTCCGTAAGGGAGCGGGGGACAGAAACTCTCCCTTGATGGCGTGTGGGGGGCGGGGGGGGGGGGGGGGGGGGGGGGGGGGGGGGGTTGGTAGACCACGTGGATCGGTGAGGCCCGGCGCCCCCCACCCCCCCCCCCCCCCACACGCCATCAAGAACCATTGTTTGTCTCCACTTGACGCAATTAGCTGATGTTTTGATCCGTGCGGTTTTACTTTCATCCGCCGTCACTAATGAGACGCAAACTCCTGATCCACTCTCAGGCGGCGGGGCCCCGGGGACCGCCTCTGACGGGAAACATCACACCGACCGCACGCACATGTGGCGAGCGGGGGGGTGGGGGGGGGAAGGGTGACAGCCGGCAAAGATAGAGAGAAAGAGAGAGAGAGAGAGAGAGAGGACAAAATAAATAGTTTACTGGGAGATGATAGGAGTCCTCGACAGGGGGTAAAACCAGGCCGGGTGTAAAACAAGGCGCACGTGTCATCTCCCCTCTTTGTTATTCATGTACAAAAGCGACAGGGCGCCGTGTTTCCCCGACATTAACCACGCTCAATATGCATCCGAGTGTGTCGCGCCAACGCACCTTTCCAACACAAGCTCGTTGTTACATAAGTCAAGGCGCGTACTTTTTTTCCCTACGCTTTGAACCCCGAGGCTTATAAACCGTTGCGTCTCATTCACGGCCGCGATGCGAGTAGTTTTTCATTAAAACACGTGCAGAGGCAGCTAAATGGTTGAAAGCTCTCCTGTTTAGAGCTTTCAACGGAAATAGAAGTGCTTTTTTTTTGTTTTGTCCTCGGGTCGTCCACAGCGTTTCTACTCGTATGGATTCTTCATTCGTCGATCCACGCAACGTTTGTAAGTTTACAATATAACTACAACAATTATTACTTGCTAAACCATACAGTGTGCGATGTCTGTATGATGATGTATGTAAGGATGGATGGGTGGATACATGGCTGGATGAGTGGCTGGATACATGGATGGATGAGTTAATGGATACATGGATGGATGAGTGAATATATGGATAAATGGACACATGAATGGATGGATACATGGATGGATGAGTTAATGGATACATGGATGGATTAGTGGATGTATGGATGGATGGACACATTAATGGATGGATACATGGATGGATGAGTTAATGGATACATGGATGGATGAGTGGATGTATGGATGGATGGACACATGAATGGATGGGATACATGGATGGATGAGTTAATGGATACATGGATGGATGAGTGGATGTATGGATGGATGGACACATGAATGGATGGATACATGGATGGATGAGTTAATGGATACATGGATGGATGAGTGGATGTATGGATGGATGGACACATGAATGGATGGATACATGGATGGATGAGTTAATGGATACATGGATGGATGAGTGGATGTATGGATGGATGGACACATGAATGGATGGATACATGGATGGATGAGTTAATGGATACATGGATGGATTAGTGGATGTATGGATGGATGGACACATGAATGGATGGATACATGGATGGATGAGTTAATGGATACATGGATGGATGAGTGGATGTATGGATGGATGGACACATGAATGGATGGATACATGGATGGATGAATTAATGGATACATGGATGGATGAGTGGATGTATGGATGGATGGACACATGAATGGATGGATACATGGATGGATGAGTTAATGGATACATGGATGGATGAGTGAATATATGGATAAATGGACACATGAATGGATGGATACATGGATGGATGAGTGAATATATGGATAAATGGACACATGAATGGATGGATACATGGATGGATGAGTTAATGGATACATGGATGGTTGAGTGGATGTATGGATGGATGGACACATGAATGGATGGATACATGGATGGATGAGTTAATGGATACATGGATGGATGAGTGGATGTATGGATGGATGGACACATGAATGGATGGATACATGATGATGAGTTAATGGATACATGGATGGATGAGTGGATGTATGGATGGATGGACACATGAATGGATGGATACATGGATGGCTGAGTTAATGGATACATGGATGGATGAGTGGATGTATGGATGGTTGGGACACATGAATGGATGGATACATGGATGGATGAGTTAATGGATCCATGGATGGATGAGTGGATGTATGGATGGATGGACACATGAATGGATGGCTACATGGATGGATGAGTAGATGTATGGATGGATGGACACATGAATGGATGGATACATGGATGGATGTGTTAATGGATACATGGATGGATGAGTGAATATATGGATGGATGGACACATGAATGGATGGATACATGGATGGATGAGTTAATGGATACATGGATGATGAGTGAATGTATGGATGGATGGACACATGAATGGATGGATACATGGATGATGAGTTAATGGATACATGGATGGATGAGTGGATGTATGGATGGAAGGACACATGAATGGATGGATACATGATGGATGAGTTAATGGATACATGGATGGATGAGTGGATATATGGATGGATGGACACATGAATGGATGGATACATGGATGACTAAAGGATACATGATGGCTACATGATGGATGGGATACATGGATGGGTGAGTGGATGCATGGATGGATGGTGGATGTATACATGATTGATTGATAGATGTATGGATGGATGGACACATGAATGGATGGATACATGGATGTGTGGATGGATGGATGGATGATTGGCTGGATACATGATGGATGGGTGGATGGATGTGATGGATGGATGGATGGATGGATGGATGGACACATGAATGGATGGATACACAGATGGACTGAAGGATACATGATGGCTACATGATGGATGGATGCATGGATGGATGGGTGGATGTATACATGATTGATTGATAGATGTGTGGATGGATGGATGCATGAATGGATACATGGATGTGTGGATGGATGGGTGAGTGGCTGGATACATGGATGGATGAGTGGATGTATGGATGGATGGACACATGAATGGATGGATACATGGATGGACTGAAGGATACATGATGGCTACATGATGGATGGATGCATGGATGGATGGGTGGATGTTTAGATGATTGGATTGATAGATATATGGATGGATGGATGCATGAATGGATACATAAATGTGTGGATGGATGGGTGAGTGGCTGGATACATGGATGGATGAGTGGATGTATGGATGGATGGACACATGAATGGATGGATACATGGATGGACTGAAGGATACATGATGGCTACATGATGGATGGATGCATGGATGGATGGGTGGATGTATACATGATTGGATTGATAGATATATGGATGAATGGATGGATGCATGAATGGATACATAAATGTGTGGATGGATGGGGTGAGTGGCTGGATACATAGATGGATGGATGGATGGATGGACACATCAATGGATGGATACATGATGGACTAAAGGATGCATGATGGCTACATGATGGATGGATACATGGATGGGTGAGTGGATGCATGGATGGATGGGTGGATGTATACATGATTGGATTGATGTATGTATGTATGGATGGATGGATGAATGGATACATGGATATGTGGATGGATGGATGAGTGGATGGGATACATGGATGGATGAGTTAATTGATACATGATGGCTGAGTGGATGTATGGATGGACGGACACATGAATGGATGGATACATGGATGGATTGAAGGATACAAGATGGCTACATGATGGATGGATACATGGATGGGTGAGTGGATGCATGGATGGATGGGTGGATGTATACATGATTGGATTAATAGATGTATGGATGGATGCATAAATGGATACATGGATGTGTGGATAGATGGTGAGTGGCTGGATACATGGATGGATGAGTGGCTGGATACATGGGTGGATGAGTGGATGTATGGATGGATTGATGAATGGATGGATACATGGATGGCCTGAAGGATGTATGATGGCTACATGATGGATGGGTGAGTGGAAGCATGGATGGATGGGTGGATGTATACATGATGGGATTGATAGATGTATGGATGGATGAATGGATACATGGATGTGTGGATGGATGGATGAGTGGATGTATGGATGGATGGACACATGAATGATGGATGCATGGGTGGACTGAAGGATGCATGATGGCTACATGATGGATGGATACATGGATGGGTGAGTGGATGCATGGATGGATGGGTGGATGTATACATGATTGGATGATAGATGTATGGGTTGGATGGATGTATGAATGGGATACATGGGTGTGTGGATGGATGGATGGATGAGTGGCTGGATACATGGATGGGATGATGCCGCCAAACAGTCCCAATGTGTGATGTCTGTAGGAGTGTTTTCATGCATATTTGTAAGTGCTATCGTAATGTAATGAAGCTGTTCGCATTAGCTAAAATGCTAACTCGTTTAAGAGTGCCTGTGTTAGTATTATTAACTTAAAATGTTATTCTTTTGTGTTGTTTCAGTTAGTTTTTTTACAAATTCCTCAGTAATTCACCAAAACGTCAATGTGAATTTGGAACGGGGGGCGTGGCCTGCGGGCCTGCCGCGGAGCTGGGGTGTGCAAGGACGCGCCTTGAAGACAGCGACAGGTGAGTGGATGGCCCAGGTGGGCCTTGTTGTCTAATCACCTGTCGCCTTTATTAGCAGCAGCCGGGAGCGAGGCACGTAGTTGGAGTTGGAGTGCTGATAAGCGGATGCGGGGGGGGGGGGGGAAGACTTTGTGCTGGAAAATCAGAAGGCTATTCGATTTTTATGAAAAAATAAAACAGTGTTATACCCTCCTGGCAGGGTGTGGTGGTCCGCAGAACCCACCAGAGGGCAACCTCCACAGTGGAGTTATTGAATTTGTTTAGCTGATCGGAGAGCTACCCTGTGCAGCTAACGGGTACATGACGTTGACTTCTGTTTTGTCTGATCAGCCGTTTTACTGCCGTGAAACAGACACGTTTGGAAACAATTAAGATAAGTAAATAAACATTTACAAAATATTATAGTCCCATCCAGTGTTGCTAATATATGAAAACATACTTAATCAATTTCAAAAAAATGTTTATTTTTATTTTAAACCTGTCCTTTCTAGCTATTTTTGATGTAGCAATCAGCAATTAAAACGTACTATTAGATATAATTAACAGTACTGTGAAGTTTTGTGTCTTATAACAAACGTGTTGTGCTCAAAGTGGTATTTATAATATAAAACGTAGTATTTTTTCCCCCCTCAGAAGATATATCACCTTTCTGGTCAATTCTCTTTCAGGTAAGGGTGTCCAAACTTTTTCCACATCCAAAAATGATTTTGGAATGAATCGCCATTCATATTTAATTAATTAATATAATCGATTTATTTTACATTTTTAAACCAGTCCTTTCCAGCTATTTGATGAAGAGGGTAGGTGCCCAAATTTGCCGTACAGATTTACTCTGGAAAAGACAAGTGTTTGGATACTTCTCTTGGTGCCTTTTTTTTCCTATTTGACTTCATTTAGCCTCTTAAGTGTGTTTGTTTACATGCTTTTTTTAAAAAATCTTTGCTATTTGGGCTTATTGGACCCTAATTAGAATAAAAACTAATAATCATCTTTTGATATGATGTACTTAGTCCACAAGTACACAACCGTGAACTTCATGTTTAGTGACATGCTAATTCATATTTTTACACTTTTTTTTTTTCCAAATTCCATTGTAGGTTATACTCTTCTGACACCACCAGATGGCAGTATAAGTGTCCACATAAGCGCCAAAAGACCCCAATTCAGTAGTGTACACAATTTTGGAAAGAAGAGCTAAAGGTGCTGTCCACGCATGTGGCCACTAAGGCCTTTAGAGGTTAAACATGTCCTTTCCACCTATTTTGGATGTAGAGGGTAGGTGCCCATATTTGCCGTACAGATTTACTCTGGAAAAGACAAGTGTTGGATACTTCTCTTGGTGCCTTTTTTTCTTCTTATTTGACTTTATTTAATGTTTGGGTATAATTTCCTTTTTTTAATGTAAATAATAGTAAAAAAATAATTTGTATTTATTTATTTATTTATTTTTTTATTCGTATTTGACATTATGTTTTCAGTATGATTTCTTTTTTTTTTTAATTTAATAAATAGTAAAAAAAAATTGGTATTTATTTATTTGTATTTATTTTAGTTTTTTTCCTATTTGACTTTATTTAATGTTTGGGGACAATTTCATTTTTTAAAATGTAAATAATAGTAAAAAAAATAATTTGTATTTATTTTTTTTTAAATTATTTTTATTCCTATTTGACCTTATGTTTCAGTATGATTCCTTTTTTTTTAATTAAAACTAGTAAAAAAAAATGTTTATTTATTTATTTGTATTTATCTTATTTTTTTTCCTATTTGACTTTATTTAATGTTTGGGTATATTTTTTTTTTTTTTTTAATTCAAAAATAGTAAAAAAATATTTTTTATTTATTTTTTATTTTCTATTTATTTGTTCCTATTTGACTTTATTAAATGTTTGGGTATAATTTATTTTTATTTATTTTTTTATGTAAAAAATAGTAAAAACAAATACATTTTATTTTTTTTATTTTTTTCAATTAATCAATCCAAGAAAACAATACACAGCAATACCAGAATAATTCAATCCAATTCCAAAACCAAACCCGACCCGGCAACATTCAGAATAGCAATAAACAGAGCAACTGAGAGAAAAAATATTTCTTCACAAATTTCCTTACACTTTATTCAGCATTTCTTATTTTTAAGAGCTAATTGTTAACTGCTCAAAGTGATTTTACAATTTTGTTTACTTTTTTAATCCCCTTTTCTGCCTTGATAGCTAAGGCCATTATAACCAGAGGAAGTCACATTTCAAACAAAAATGTTTACATTTAATACATTTTCTCGCATTGTCGCAGTGGACCGATACAAGACACTGATATCATGGTTACAGTTTTCAGCCGTGGTGCGTTCTTCTTATTCCCCCTAAACACATTCCCACCCCACGGGGCGGCCATTTTTACGGCCAATCTCCGCCTCCGTCTGATCCGAGGCTGAGAATGAAACGCGCCCAATCTGGCCGATCCCTCTTTAAACACAGCGAGGCGCCGCAGACGTGATCCCCGCCATGTTCACTTGTTATTAGGGCGGACACGGAGGAGGAGGCGGCGGCAGATTGTGTGGTCAGAGTGGCTATTAAAAGTGACAAGATGGAGGCCTTGGAGTCGCCCCAGCCGCCTGATTACACCGCCGCCTCCGCCCCCTATTGACTGTGGTTAGGATGGAGCTTTCATTTCCTGCCCAAATAAATTGAAAGTCAGAAGTAATTTGCCTGATGGGGGGATGCAGGTGTGTCTCGCCGTCCTCCCCCCTTCCTGATCTTCAAAGTTGCTGAATATAAAAAAGAAGAAGAACAAAAAAAAACCTCTCCTGGTCTGGAAATCAATTGAACCCTGGGCTCTTTGATAAGGAAGCGCCTTATTTTCAGCCCGCTGACAGTTTTGTGGCGGCCAAGCACAAAAAGGTCGGATTTGATCCAAGGGGGAGATAGCCGCAGATTGAGGTCTTGTTATTTGCCGGTAGGACAGATCAAGCCGTGTGATGCCATCATGCTCGTTATTTCACACAAGTACACACTCCTCGAGTACAACATGGGTATTCTTTTTTACCTTTCTGGTCTATTGTTTCTCAGGTAAGAGTGTCCAAACTCTTCCCACATCTAAAAACAATTTTGGAATGAATCACGATTCATACTTAATCAATTAAAAACATTTTTTATTTTTATTTTTAAACCTGTCCTTTCCAGCTAGTTTTGATGTAGAGGGTAGGTGCCCATATTTGCCGTACATATTTACTCCGGTAAACACAAGTGTTATACACTTCTCTCGTTGCCTTATTTTTATAAATCATTTGTTGTCATGAAAATCAACTTTTACTTTGAAAATCATTTTTTTCTTTAATAAAAAATGTTGTCTTGAAAATCAACTTTTACCTTGAAAATCTTTTTTTTCTTTAAAAAAAAAAATGTTGTCTTGAAAATCAACTTTTACCTTGAAAATCAATTTTTGTCATGAAAATCAACTTTTACCTTGAAAATCTTTTTTTTCTTTAAAATAAAATTTTTTGCTTTGAAAATTAACTTTTACCTTGAAAATCATTTTTTGTCATGAAAATCAAATTTTACCTTGAAAATCATTTTTTTCATTTAAAAAAAATAGTCTTGAAAATCAACTTTTACCTTGAAAATAATTGTTTTCGTTAAAAAAAATGTTTGTCTTGAAAATCAACTTTTACCTTGAAAATCATTTTTTGTCATGAAAATCAACTTTTACCTTGAAAATCATTTTTTTCTTTAAAATACATTTTTTTCTTTAAAATACATTTTTTGTTTTGAAAATTAACTTTTACTTTGAAAATCATTTTTTTTCATGAAAATCTAATTTACCTTGCAAATCTTTTTTTTTTCTTTTAAAAAATGTATTTATTTATTTAATGTCTGGGTATAATTTTTGATTTAATAATTTAAAAAAACGTGTTTCTTTTATGTAAAATACAAAATTACATCAAGCTGTGTGATGCCATCATGCTTGTTATTTCACACACAAGTACACACTCCCCGAGTACAATATGGGTATTTTTTTTTACCTTTCTGGTCAATTCTTTCTCAGGTAAGAGTGTCCAAACTCTTTCCACATCTAAAATCGATTTTGGAATGAATCACGATTCATACTTAATCAATTTAAAAAAATATTTATTTTTATTTTAAACCTGTCCTTTCCAGCTAGTTTTGATGTAGAGGGTAGGTGCCCAAATTTGCTGTACATGTTAACTCCGGTAAACACAAGTGTTGAACACTTCTCTCGTTGCCTTATTTTTATAAATAATTTTTTGTCATGAAAATCAACTTTTACTTTGAAAATCATTTTTTTCTTTTAGAAAACATTTTGTCTTGAAAATCAACTTTTACCTTGAAAATAATTTTTTTCTTTAAAAAAAATTTTTTGTCTTGAAAATAAACTTTTACCTTTAAAATCAATTTTTTGTCATGAAAATCAACTTTTACCTTGAAAATCTTTTTTTTCTTTAAAATAAAATTTTTGTTTTGAAAATTTACTTTTACCTTGAAAATCATTTTTTTGTCATGAAAATCAATTTTTACCTTGAAAATCATTTTTTCATTAAAAAAAAAATTAGTCTTGATAATCAACTTTTACCTTGAAAATCATTTTTTTCGTTAAACAAAAATGTTTGTCTTGAAAATCAACTTTTACCTTGAAAATCATTTTTTGTCATGAAAATCAACTTTTACCTTGAAAATCTTTTTTTTCTTTAAAAAAAAAAATTGTTTTTAAAATTAACTTTTACCTTGAAAATCATTTTTTGTCATGAAAATCAAATTGTACTTGAAAATCATTTTTTTCTTTACATTTTTTTTTTAATTTATTTAATGTTTGGGTATAATTTTTAATTTAATAAATTAAAAAAACGTGTTTCTTTTAAGTAAAATACAAAATTACATCAAGCCGTGTGATGCCATCATGCTCGTTATTTCACACACAAGTACACACTCCCCGAGTACAACATGGGTATTTGTTTTTTACCTTTCTGGTCAATTCTCTCTCAGGTAAGAGTGTCCAAACTCTTTCCACATCTAAAATCGATTTTGGAATGAATCACGATTCATACTTAATCAATTTTTTTTTTTAAATTATTTTTTATTATTAAACCTGTCCTTTCCCAGCTAGTTTTGATGTAGAGGGTAGGTGCCCATATTTGCTGTAGCAGATTTACTGTGGTAAACACAAGTGTTGGATACTTCTCTCGTTGCTTATTTGTATTATATTTTGAGTGGTTTTGCCCTGGGAAAAAGTGGCGAATGAAATCTGTAAAAAAAAAAAAATAATACAAAAATAAAAAAAATAAAAAATAAAAAATAAAATATATATATATATATATATATATATATATATATATATGTATATATATATATATATATATATATATATATATATATATATATATATATATATATATATATATATATATATATTTATATATATATATATATATATATATATATATATATATATATATATATATATATATATATATATATATATATATATAAATATATATATATACACATATATACATACATATATATGTATTTATATATGTATATACATACAATATATTATATATATATATATATATATATTATATATATATATATATATATATATATATACATATATATATATATATATATATATATATATTATATATATATATATATATATAATATATATATATATATATATATGTATATATATATATATGTATATACATACAATATAACTCATTAGAAAGGAGATTAAAGACAACGCATCCCAGCTACAACTGGGGTTCTATTAACACAAATACGACTGTATATACGACGGACACTGCCCTCCAAAATAGTCTCTCTATTTTTGATGAAATAACATTAGAGGAATTATTACAGCGTTGTAAGTGGGATAAAACAAACAACATGTTTACTTGACCCACTTCCTGGGAAACTTATCAAGGAACTGTTTGTATTATTAGGTCCATCAGTGTTAAATATTATAAACTTATCACTTTCCTCCGGCACTGTTCCCCTAGCATTCAAAAAAGCGGTTATTCATCCTCTGCTCAAAAGACCTAACCTCGATCCTGACCTCATGGTAAACTACCGACCGGTCTCACCACCTTCCGTTTATTTCCAAAATTCTCGAAAAAACTGTTGCACAGCAGCTAAATGAACACTTAGTGACTAACAATCTCTGTGAACCTTTTCAATCCGGTTTCAGGGCAAATCACTCTACGGAGACAGCCCTCGCAAAAATGACTAATGATCTATTGCTAACGATGGATTCTGATGCGTCATCTATGTTGCTGCTTCTTGATCTTAGCGCCGCTTTCGATACCGTCGATCATAATATTTTATATTAGAGCGTATCAAAACACGTATTGGTATGTCAGACTTAGCCTTGTCTTGGTTTAACTCTTATCTTACTGACAGGATGCAGTGCGTCTCCATAACAATGTGACCTCGGACTATGTCAAGGTAACGTGCGGAGTTCCCCAGGGTTCGGTTCTTGGCCTGCACTCTTTAGTATTTACATGCTGCCGCTGGGTGACATCATACGCAAGTACGGTGTTAGCTTTCACTGTTATGCTGATGACACTCAACTCTACATGCCCCTAAAGCTGACCAACACGCCGGACTGTAGTCAGCTGGAGGCGTGTCTTAATGAAATTAAACAATGGATGTCCGCTAACTTTTTGCAACTCAACGCTAAGAAAACGGAAATGCTGATTATCGGTCCTGCTAGACACCAACATCTATTTAATAATACCACCTTAACATTTGACAACCAAACAATTAAACAAGGAGACTCGGTAAAGAATCTGGGTATTATCTTCGACCCAACTCTCTCGTTTGAGTCACACATTAAGAGTGTTACTAAAACGGCCTTCTTTCATCTCCGTAATATCGCTAAAATTCGTTCCATCTTGTCCACTAGCGACGCTGAGATCATTATTCATGCGTTCGTTACGTCTCGTCTCGATTACTGTAACGTATTATTTTCGGGCCTCCCTATGTCTAGCATTAAAAGATTACAGTTGGTACAAAATGCGGCTGCAAGGCTTTTGACAAAAACAAGAAAGTTTGATCATATTACGCCTATACTGGCTCACTTGCACTGGCTTCCTGTGCACTTAAGATGCGACTTTAAGGTTTTACTACTTACGTATAAAATATTACACGGTTTAGCTCCAGCCTATCTCGCCGATTGTATTGTACCATATGTCCCGACAAGAAATCTGCGTTCAAAGAACTCCGGCTTATTAGTGATTCCCAGAGCCAAAAAAAAGTCTGCGGGCTATAGAGCGTTTTCTATTCGGGCTCCAGTACTCTGGAATGCCCTCCCGGTAACAGTTAGAGATGCTACCTCAGTAGAAGCATTCAAGTCCCATCTTAAAACTCATTTGTATAATCTAGCCTTTAAATAGACCCCCCCTTTTTTAGACCAGTTGATCTGCCGTTTCTTTTCTTCTCTCCTCTTCTCCCCTGTCCCTTGCGAGGGGGAGTTGCATAGGTCCGGTGGCCATGGATGAAGTGCTGGCTGTCCAGAGCCGGGACCCCGGGTGGACCACTAGCCTGTGCATCGGTTGGGGACATCTCTGCGCTGCTGACCCGTCTCCGCTCGGGATGGTTTCCTGTTGGCCCCGCTGTGGACTGGACTCCCGCTGATGTGTTGGATCCACTGTGGACTGGACTTTCACAATGTTATGTCAGACCCACTCGACATCCGTTGCTTTCGGTCTCCCCTAGAGGGGGGGGGTTACCCACATATGCGGTCCTCTCCAAGGTTTCTCATAGTCATTCACCGACGTCCCACTGGGGTGAGTTTTTCCTTGCCCGTATGTGGGCTCTGTACCGAGGATGTCGTTGTGGCTTGTACAGCCCTTTGAGACACTTGTGATTTAGGGCTATATAAATAAACATTGATTGATATATATATATATATGTATATATATATATATATATATATATATATATATATATATATATATATATTGCTGTCAGTCTAAACACAACATGTCTCCTGGCTGTAACCAGCTCAACTGGACCCTGACTGGGCGCAGCAGGGGTTTGTGTGTGTGTGTGTGTGTGTGTGTGTGTGTGTGTGTGTGTGTTGGCATCAGTCAATGGGACCATAGGGGTTGTCCGCAGAGGACGACAAGGACGCGGCTCAGATTCATCACACGTAAGCGAGGAGGGGGCGTGATGAAACGTACACGTCGACATCGGAGAAGGTTCCATTCATTAACGTCGACAAAGACAACGACGACGTGATTACCCCATCAGGGGTCACCGACCTCAGGCCTGTGTGTCACACGGCCCGCTTGCTGGATCCGACCAAAGCAAGCATTATCAGAATTTGGCTATAGATGTTTAATTTGTAAACCTGTCCTATCCAGCTAGTTTTGATGTAGAGGGTAGGTGCCCATATTTGCTGTACAGATTTACGCTGGTAAACACAAGTGTTGGATACTTCTCTTGTTGTCTTATTTGTATTTAACTTTATCTAATGTTTGGGTATAATTGTATTATTAATAAATTAAAAAACATGTTTCTTTTATGTAATATAAAAAATTAGCAGAGATGTGTAGTTAATCATAAAACTGGCAGACAGTGTTATTAAAAATGTTAAATCGAGAACTGGTTTGAATTGAGAATCTATTCTGAATCGTATTTATAATCGTATTTTTTTCCCTCAGAAGATATATTACCTTTTCTGTAACAGAATTTGTTAATTCCAGTGCAAAATGTGTGTAAATGCCCTGTGTGTCGCCGAACCATCCATATGTGTGAGTGGAACTGAAATGCTTGAATGTCCAAGGTGAGATGGGTGTGTGGATGGTGGAACGGTTTGAATCGGTGAAGAAATGTGGGATATGGAGAGGTTTGTATCATGCCCACTCGTTTTCAATGGGGGGAAATTCCTGGTAATTCTGGGAATTTCAGGATAGGGTAAACATGTTTTGCGTTAGATATATCGGAAGAGTAGAGTGGGTGGATGGTTGAAAGGTCCAAACCGGGTAAAAAAATGGCATAAAATGTTAAGAAAATCGTAGAACTTGAATATGTCCATTCATTTCATTTGGAATTTCCTGGAATTTGTGTATTTCGAGAAAACCAGATTTTGTATTAAATTATTGATACTAGCTCAATTGTCCCTTATGAAATGAATGGGTTGGTGTTGGAATGTTTGGAAACCGTTGAAAAATGTTGACATAGTAACAGT
The DNA here is from genome assembly GCF_033978785.1 of Entelurus aequoreus. Lineage (NCBI taxonomy): Eukaryota > Metazoa > Chordata > Actinopteri > Syngnathiformes > Syngnathidae > Entelurus > Entelurus aequoreus. The sequence continues at coordinate 4,109,029 of NC_084732.1, read as the reverse complement.
TTGAATAGAGAATGGGTATTTCAAAATTCCTGGAAAACGGGGAAGTTGTACAGAAAAAAAAACTGGAGCATTTGTAGTCCCAACTAAGAAGAATGTTTTGAAGGTGAAAAGTTAAAAAAACGATTGAAAAATGTTGACTGTAAACACTTTACAGGAAAAGGTGAAATAAGGCTTTGGAAAACTGGTATTTCTGGGAATTCCTGGAAATATGTTTTGACTTGGAAAATGGTCGTTTTGATTGTCCAAGGTGAGATGAGTGTGTGGATGGTAATCGGTTGAGAAATGTGGGATATGGAGAGGGTTGAATGATTCCCATTCATTTTCAATGGGGGAAAATTCCTGGTAATTTTGGGAAAAACGGGAATTTGGGGAGAGGGAAAACATGTTTTGTGTTAGATATATCGGAAGAGTAGCGTGGGTGGATGGTTGAAAGGTCCGAACCGGGGAAAAAAATGGCATAAAATATTAAAAATATCGTAGAACTTTGAATTTTTCCATTCATTTAATTTGTAAATATCCTGGAAATTTGGGAATTTCGAAAAAAAACATATTTTTTTATAATTATTGATACTAGCTCAATTGCCCTAAATGAAATGAATGGGTTGGTTTTGGAATGTTTGGAAACGGTGGAAAAATGTTGACATAGTAACAGTTTGAATAGAGAATGGGTATTTCAAAATTCCCGGAAAACGGGGAAGTTGTACAGAAAAAAAAAAACTGGAGCATTTGTAGTCCCAACTAAGAAGAATGTTTTGAAGGTGAAAAGTTAAAAAAACGATTGAAAAACGTTGACTGTAAACACTTTACAGGAAAAGGTGAAATAAGGCTTTGGAAAACTGGTATTTCTGGGAATTCCTGGAAATATGTTTTAACTTGGAAATTGGTTGTTTTGATTGTCCAAGGTGAGATGAGTGTGTGGATGGTAATCGGTTGAGGAATGTGGGATATGGAGAGGGTTGAATGATTCCCATTCATTTTCAATGGGGGAAAATTCCTGGTAATTTTGGGAAAAACGGGAATTTGGGGAGAGGGAAAACATGTTTTGTGTTAGATATATCGGAAGAGTAGCGTGGGTGGATGGTTGAAAGGTCCGAACCGGGGAAAAAAATGGCATAAAATATTAAAAATATCGTAGAACTTTGAATTTTTCCATTCATTTAATTTGTAAATATCCTGGAAATTTGGGTATTTCGAAAAAAAACATATTTTTTTTATCATTATTGATACTAGCTCAATTGCCCTAAATGAAATGAATGGGTTGGTTTTGGAATGTTTGGAAACGGTGGAAAAATGTTGACATAGTAACAGTTTGAATAGAGAATGGGTATTTCAAAATTCCTGGAAAACGGGGAAGTTGTACAGAAAAAAAAACTGGAGCATTTGTAGTCCCAACTAAGAAGAATGTTTTGAAGGTGAAAAGTTAAAAAAACGATTGAAAAATGTTGACTGTAAACACTTTACAGGAAAAGGTGAAATATGGCTTCAGAAAACTGGTATTTCAGGGAATTCCTGGAAATATGTTTTAACTTGGAAATTGGTCGTTTTGATTGTCCAAGGTGAGATGAGTGTGTGGATGGTAATCGGTTGAGGATTGTGGGATATGGAGAGGGTTGAATGATTCCCATTCATTTTCAATGGGGGAAAATTCCTGGTAATTTTGGGAAAAACGGGAATTTGGGGAGAGGGAAAACATGTTTTGCGTTAGATATATCGGAAGAGTAGCGTGGGTGGATGGTTGAAAGGTCCGAACCGGGGAAAAAAATGGCATAAAATATTAAAAATATCGTAGAACTTTGAATTTTTCCATTCATTTAATTTGGAAATATCCTGGAAATTTGGGAATTTCGAAAAAAAAACATTGTTTTTATAATTATTGATACTAGCTCAATTGTCCTAAATGAAATGAATGGGTTGGTGTTGGAATGTTTGGAAACGGTTGAAAAATGTTGACATGGTAACAGTTTGAATAGAGAATGGGTATTTCAAAATTCCTGGAAAACAGGGAAGTTGTACAGAAGAAAAAAAAACTGGAGCATTTTTAGTCCCAACTAAGAAGAATGTTTTGAAGGTGAAAAGTTAAAAAAACGATTGAAAAATGTTGACTGTAAACACTTTACAGGAAAAGGTGAAATAAGGCTTTGGAAAACTGGTATTTCTGGGAATTCCTGGAAATATGTTTTAACTTGGAAAATGGTCGTTTTGATTGTCCAAGGTGAGATGAGTGTGTGGATGGTAATCGGTTGAGAAATGTGGGATATGGAGAGGTTTGTATCATGCCCATTTGTTTTCAATGGGAGGCAATTCCTGGTAATTCTGGGAAAAACGGGAATTTGGGGTAGAGGGAAAACATGTTTTGCGTTAGATATATCGGAAGTGTAAAAAAAAAAAAATGCCATAAAATGTTGAAAATGTAGTAGAACTTTGAATACCGTATTTCCTTGAATTGGCGCCGGGAATATAGTATTCGCCTGCCTAGAATTACAGCCGGGTCAAACTCGTTTCGCAAAATAATTAGCGCATGCTTGGCACTTCCGCCGGGTCAAATATGAGTCATTAAATGACTCCCGCCTCCAGGTGGTAGAGGGCGCTAGTGATCCTTCTTGCGACTACCAGCACTGCAGGAGACAGGTACTGCAGAAGAAGACAGCAAGCAGCAAGCATGCAGCAATTGTTTGCTTGCACTTTTAACATGGAGGATTACATATCTAAAATAAAACCGTTTTCTAAACTGGACTTTCAATCGAAGCAGGAGGTAATAATTAAAGGAATATCTCCAGAGACTTTTAAAATTGAAGAAAGATGAGAAAGACTGCCTTTGATCAGAAGCAGCTGCACATGGACCCATCTACAAGTAAAGGTAAGATCATAATAACGTTTTTTTTATTAAATGTGTTTTTAATGATAAGGTATGCGCCGGAGTGAGAAGAGGTTTTAAAATAATTAGAGCATGCTTGCTCATTCCGCATGGTTTTGGTAACCGCAGGAGTGAGAAGAGGTTTTAAATTAATTAGCGCCCCTGCGGCTATTCAAGGAAATACGGTATGTCCATTCATTTGAATGGGTATTTCCTGGAAATTTGGGAATTTCCTGGAAATTTAGGAATTTCGAGAAAACTAGATTAAAAAAATATATATATTGATATGAATGGTTTGGTGTTGGCATGTTTAGAATCGGTTGAAAAATGTTGGCGTAGTAACAGTTTGTATAGACAATGTGTATTTCGAAATTCCTGGAATTCCGGGAAAACGAGGGATTGGTATGAAAAAAAAAACAGGAGCATTTTTCAACCCAACTAAGAGGAATGTTTTGAAGGTGGAATATGTGCATTAAATCCAGTCGTGAAATTTTCTCACTCCTTAATATTCCAAAGTCAACTTTATTATAAGAAAAGTGAATAGTTTGGGAACAACAGCAACTCAGCCACCAAGTGGTAGGCCACGTAAACTGACAGAGAGGTCAACATAGTGCACAGTCAGTTGCTACAGAGCTCCAAACTTCACGTGACCTTCCAATAAGCCCACATACAGTACGCTGAGAGCTTCATGGAATGGCTTTCCATGGCCGGGCAGCTGCATCTAAGCCATACATCACCACGTCCAATGCAAAGCGTGGGATGCGGTGGTGTAAAGGACATCACCACTGGACTCTAGAGCCGTGGAGACGCCTTCTCTGGACTGATGAATTACACTTTTCCATCTGGCAATCTGATGGACCAGTCTGGGTTTGGAGGTTGCCAGGAGAACGCTACATTTCGGACTGCATTGTGACAAGTGTGAAATTTGGAGGAGGAGGAATTATGGTGTGGGGTTATCATTCATTGTTGGGCTTGGCTGCTTAGTTCCAGTGAAAGGAACTTTGAATGCTCCAGGATACCAAAACATTTTGGACAATCCCAATACTCCCAACCTTGTGGGAACAGTTCCAACAGGTCCATAAAGACATGGATGACAGAGTCTGGTGTGGATGAACTTGACTGGCCTGCACAGAGTCCTGACCTGAACCCGATAGAACACTGTGGAAGTTGCGTCCTCGCAGTCCCACTGTCAGACACGGCACAGGAGCCAAGCGTGAAGGTTTTAACAAGGTTTTAATAAACTTAGGTTTTTAACAAAAGTTTTCTCTCCTGAAGGACGCAACTTTTCAGCCACGTCCGTATCCTCTCTGCCCCCTTGCTCCCGGCCGCTGACTGTTAAAGACAACAGACGATTAGATTAGCACGTACCACCTGTGAAATCTAATCACCTGCGATGATGTCATGTTATCAATGGAAAAATGCATTTTTAGACCATATGATTTGCCTGAGTGGCTGGGAGACCCCGAGAGTAACAAGTGCTTGCCTTGTTGCCTTTCCATTAAGAATAATAAATTAGTTTTTAATATAAGTTTGCTGGTTTCAAGAAATGTAATGCCGAGCGCGTATCATTATGTCAAGATAATGGCACTAGCATTTACTTCATTTAAGAATATTTTTCAACATATTGAGCAAAAAGGTAACTTTTTTTTTTCTACCAAGAAAAGTGCACTTGTTTTTAGTGAGAATATACTTATTTTAAAAGCCTACTGAAATTATTTTTTTAAATTTAAACGGGGATATCAGATCCATTCTGTGTGTCATACTTGATCATTTCGCGATATTGCCATATTTTTGCTGAAAGGATTTAGTAGAGAACATCGACGATAAAGATCACAACTTTTGGTCGCTGATAAAAAAAAAGCCTTGCCTGTACCGGAAGTAGCGTGACGTCACAGGTTGAAAGGCTCCTCACATTTCCCCGTTGTTTACACCAGCGGCGAGAGCGATTCGGACCGAGAAAGCGACGATTACCCCATTAATTTGAGTGAGGATGAAAGATTGGTGGATGAAGAATGTGAGAATGAAGGACTAGAGTGCAGTGCAGGACATATCTTTTTTTGCTCTGACCGTAACTTAGGTACAAGCTGGCTCATTGGATTCCACACTCTCTCCTTTTTCTATTGTGGATCATGGATTTGTATTTGAAACCACCTGGGATACTATATCCTCTTGAAAATGAGAGTCGAGAACGCGAAATGGACATTCACAGTGACTTTTATCTCCACGACAATACATCGGCGAAGCTCTTTAGCTACTGAGCTAACGTGATAGCATCGGGCTTAACTGCAGATAGAAACAAAAGAAATAAACCCCTGACTGGAAGGATAGACAGAAGATCAACAATAGTATTAAACCATGGACATGTAACTACACGGTTAATCCTTTCCAGCCTGGCAAAGCTTAACAATGCTGTTGCTAACGACGCCATTGAAGCTAACTTAGCTACGGGACCTCACAGAGCTATGCTAAAAACACTAGCTATCCACCTACGCCAGCCAGCCCTCATCTGCTCATCAACACCCGTGCTCACCTGCGTTCCAGCGATCGACGGCGCGACGAAGGACTTCACCCGATCATCGATGCGGTCGGCGGCTAGCGTCGGATAGCGCGTCTGCTATCCAACTCAAAGTCCTCCTGGTTGTGTTGCTGCAGCCGGCCGCTAATACACCGATCCCACCTCCAGCTTTCTTCTTTGCAGTCTCCATTGTTCATTAAACAAATTGCAAAAGATTCACCAACACAGATGTCCAGAATACTGTGGAATTTTGCGATGAAAACAGAGCTTTTTTGTATTGGATCCAATGTGTCCGAATACTTCCATTTCAACCATACGTCATCATACATACACGTTTTCAACCGGAAGTTTCGCGGGAAATTTAAAAATGCACTTTATAAGTTAACCCGGCCGTATTGGCATGTGTTGCGATGTTAAGATTTCATCATTGATGTATAAACTATCAGACTGCGTGGTCGCTAGTAGTGGCATTCAGTAGGCCTTTAAGGTATTTTTGGGTTCATTGAGGTTAGCTAATTTGACTTGTTTTGGAAAGTCTTGACAAGCTGAATTTTCTTGTTTTATTGGCAGATAATTTTGTTTAGTTCAAATAAAATACCCCTAATTTTTGTATTTTTTTTTTCTTGTTTTTGAACACTGACTTTTTTGCAGTGCATTGCCAGAACACACACACACACACACACACACACACACACACACACACACACACACACACACACACACACACACACACACACACACACACACACACACACACACACACACACACACATACACGTCTTGCCTACTTTGTGTGGACCCACGTTTGGTTAGTAGGTTGTGAGGGCCCCCCTTTCCACTATAGCTAGAATGATGAAAAAAATATCCCTAGCACTAGATGGGAGTAGAGAGTTGCAACCTCACTTCAGAATGCAAAACACACAAAGTAAAACAAATGTTTTACTTGTGTAGTTGTGAGGACCAGGCAAATGTCCTCACAAGGTCAAAAGGTCCTCACCGAAAGGGTGGTTTGTCAAGTGTATGTCCACACAAGGATGGTGAGACAAGTGCACACACACACACACACACACACACATGATGAGCATCTGTTTGTGGAGGAGGTGAAACAAGACTCCTCCGCCGGTGTCGTCGTCCTGTCGGGGCTTTGATCAGCGTGGATCCTGGGAGGGAAAGCGAGGCGACGCATGATGAAAGTGTCAGAAAGTACTTCCAGCTCCCACCGTGCAGCTTCAAATAATCATCCCGCTTGCCGCCTCCGCACACGTCGACGCCGGCCCGCTCGCCGCTGCCGCCGCTGTTGATTCGCGTGATTTACAGGCAACTTTGACAAGCGACAAAATGGGTTACAATCACACAATAAAACGTGGTGTAATTTACACGTGTCGCCTTCTGTGATCAGCGCTTGATCTGGCGTGCTCGTCGCTGATGACTGCACTTTACAAGCGCTGAACGCCGCCGGCGCCAAGATGCACTCTTAAAGTCGCTCATGTGTATTTTTGGTCATGCTGTAAACGCTCCTTGTCTTGGATTGCTATGCAATAACGCCTTTTTTAAACACGCTTTAACTGAGCAGCAATACAATGAAATAACATTTTTGTATTGACTTCCTGTGGATCAATCATGCCATTCACGGCCACAACATTAGGGACATATCTGCAAAATTAAAATTATACATTAACTATTTTCTGATTTTCCATTTTAATTAATCATCTTCTCCTCCAAAAATTTTAAATTATTTGTGCAGATTTTTAAACAAGAATTTTTAAACAAGAATTTCTAAATTATTTTAAATTATTTTATTTATTATTTATTATTTATTATTTATTATTTATTATTTGTTATTTGTTATTTATTATTTATTTTATTTTATATTTATTAAATATATTTGAGAATTTGTGGAAAGAGGAATTTTTTGAAGGTGGTATGGTCAAAAACGGTTGAAAAATGTGGACTGAAAAAATCTTTCCAGGAAAAGGTGAAAATAAGGTCCGAAACGGGTAAATAATAATGGCATAAAATGTTGAAAATGTAGTCAAACTTTAAATATGTCCATTATTTTGAATGGGAATGTCCTGGAAAATCGGGAACTTATTGAAAATATTGATACTAGCACAATTGTCCTAGATGATGTTTTGAAGGTGGAATGGTCAAAAACGGTTGAACAATGTGGACTGAAAAAATCTTTCCAGGAAAAGGTGAAAATAATAGTCCGAAACAGGTAAAGAAAAATGGCATAACATGTTGAAAATGTAGTCAAACTTTGAATATGTCCATTATTTTTAATGGGAATTTCCTGGAAAATCGGGAACTTTGTGAAAACCTGGAATTTTTGAAAATATTGATACCAGCACAATTGTCCTAGATGATGTTTTGAAGGTGGAATGGTCAAAAACGGTTGAAAAATGTGGACTGAAAAAAATATTTCCAGGAAAAGGTGAAAATAAGGTCCGAAACGGGTAAAGAAAAATGGCATAAAATGTTGAAAATGTAGTCAAACTTTGAATATGTCCATTATTTTGAATGGGAATCTCCTGGAAAATCGGGAACTTTGCATGAGCGTTGCCTTTTTTCCTTTCCATTAAGAAAAATCAACTAGTGTTTAGTGTAAGTTTGCTGGTTTCAATAAATGTAATGCCGAGCGCATATCATTATGTCAAGACAATTCCTTGCTCACTAATTGACTGAAAGAGCACACACGTGGCGCGATGATGTCATGTTATCGATGGGAAAATGCATTTTTAGACAATATGATTTGCCTGAGCGTTGCCTTTTTGCCTTTCCATTAAGAATAATCAACTAGTTTTTAGTGTAAGTTTGCTGGTTTCAATGAATGTAATGCCGAGCGCATATTATTATGTCAAGACAATTCCTTGCTCACTAATTGACTGAAAGAGCACACACTTAGAGCGATGATGTCATGTTATCGATGGGAAAATGCATTTTTAGACAATATGATTTGCCTGAGCGTTGCCTTTTTGCCTTTCCATTAAGAAAAATCAACTAGTTTTTAGTGTAAGTTTGCTGGTTTCAATAAATGTAATGCCGAGCGCATATCATTATGTCAAGATAATGGCACTAGCATTTACTTCATTTAAGAATATGTTTCAACATATTGAGAAAAAAGGTCTCATATTTGTTTTTGCCATCAAGAAAAGTGCACTTGTTATTAGTGAGAATATACGTATATTAAGGTATTTTGGGGTTCATTGAGGTTAGCTGATTTTACTTGTTTTGGAAAGTCTTGACAAGCCACATTTTCT